>NC_137833.1:62049654-62074654 GCF_963921795.1 Nannobrachium achirus
TAGAGCGAAGGTCTATAGAGAAATTTCTGGCACTCTAGCGCCCCTTGTGGCCGGCGGCACTGTATGAGTTAAGTACAGTACTTGAGTAAATGTACTTATTTACTTTACACCACTGGCTTGTCCGTTCACTTTAATGAGCTTGCTTTTGAGAGTTGCACACAATAACTGTGAAATGTTATTTTAATGTTTTGCCTTTCTTGACACTTAAGCGTGCTTGAACACAAGAGAGAGAGAGAGAGAGAGTGAGAGTGAGAGTGAGAGTGTGTGTGTGTGTGTGTGTGTGTGTGTGTGTGTGTGTGTGTGTGTGTGTGTGTGTGTGTGTGTGTGTGTGTGTACGCAGTGTGTGTGTGTGTGTGTGTGTACGCACTGTGCGCGCGTGCGTGCGTGCATACATGCGTGTGTGAATGCACTTTAAAGGAAATCACCAGAGTGTGAGGAACAGCCAGAACATACGCATTTTCACAGCAAAACCTGGAGCGTTAATTTAACTTGGGAAGTGTGAAAACAGACCCGTAAGGGTTTTCACTGTAGACTCTGGTGAGAAGAGGCTGTAATAATGCAGGCATATGCTGAGTTTGGAGCTGCATTATGCTGCACACACACACACACACACCTCTCTCCACACTTACACTGTACATATCCAGTGTTCATGTAAAGCTGCATTCTGGAACTTATTTTAAGGAATACAATTGCATTTGAACTAATCTCTATGGTAGACTATGTTAAAGGACAACTCTGCCCTATATCAATTCTAGGCTCATTTTCCTACTTATATTGATCCAAAAAGACTGTCCATGGGGTCTGTTAGGTAGAAATACCCCTGTTGTCCAGTTTCCCCAGCAGAACGCAGCAGCTGCCATTGTATAGAGTGGAGCCTACAATATAAGCCCTATCACTTTTACACTATTCGTTGTGCTCAAAAATGATTTTCTTTTTCATGAATGTGTTACTAGTTGTCATTACAAACACACATATCTTTTCTGGGACTTGGCAAACCACATACAAACATAACATCTGTTTAGCAGAGTGTGATGGCTTGTGTGGGACAACAATGACATGGATGTGTTTGTAATGACTAGTACCACATTCATGAAAAATAAAAACACTTTTGACCAACAAATAGTGTAAAAGTAATAGACTATGCAAAATAATTGTGATTACCTCAAATAATTGCGATTAGACGATTGTGTAATACTTGTGACAGCCCTAGACACTACTACAGCATTATGAACAACACAACAACATTTTCCTGTTAATAGTATACTGTATAGCACACCTTTTCAACTGCTACAGAAGTACTGTGTATGCTGAATGGTGTTCGCTACATGCCTGTGTGTCAGTATAGGGTTATTAGGGTATGGATTGCATAGTGCTGAGTGGATGTGCTCTGTACTGCAGCTGAGGCCATGGGAAATAGCCTCGTACCGTAGGTGAAAGGCAGGATCCCTGACTCAGCTGTTAGAAAAAAACACAATAGTGGCTGAAACTACTGTGCTATACAGCAGGCCCAGAAGCTGCATTTAACAGAGGCGTGTCAGAGAATGTTTTGAGAGTAGGGATGGGACGATATGAAAATTTAATTTCACGATGATTGTGACAAAAGAATTCGCGATTTACGATATATATATATTTTTTTTTAAAGATTTGTTTTTGGGCTTTTTTTGCCTTTATTTGATAGGACAGCAGACTGACAGGAAATGGGCAGAGAGATGGGGAATAACATGTGGCAAAGGTCATCCGGATCGGGAATTGAACCGGCGACGCCAGCAGGCATCACAGCCTAGTATGTGGTATGCGCCTTGACCACCAGGCCAGCGGGCGCCCCGCGATTTACGATATTATCGCGATAATCAAAACCCATTATCTTGGGGCAGAACATTTGCCAAAAAGTTGCGACACGTTGTGAGCTTGTAGATCGGCTATTTTAGACAGACATAGACAGACAGAGAAAAAAGACTGTATCAAGTATGTATATTATAAGTACCTTTTTCCATTTATAGAGAGTTTAAGTGGTACTGGATATGCAGCTCTGCAAATAAAAGGTGAATTGATCCCAGTGCATGACGGAGGACGATATCTTGATAAATGTAATCTCCACGATACGATTATTGTGAGTGTTTTCTATCACGATAAACGATAATATCGCTTATTGTAGTAAAGTAAAGATTTTTTTGTATAGCACCATTTCCTACTAAGAATATACATCAATGCATTTCACATGAAGCAGCGTTAGGACAACATGCTAATGTAATTGAACAATTATATTCAGACGGTTAGAAAATATTCTTTGTGCATACATGTGAAGTTGTGTGGATATTAATTGTTGGCCTGTGGCAGCGTAGAAACAGCTTTCATCTTTCTCGTGCTGTCCCAGAACCTGCAGGGAAGGTCTCGAGCCATTGATGTTGGTACTGAGGTGATGTGGGGGCTACCACAGGACTAACCTCGCATCACCAGGCTTTCTGGCATTCGTTTACAACGTAGTCTAGGCGGAAACCACAAGCAGAAGAAACGGCGTCGCTTTGTTTTGGTACCCCCTGTTTGTTTCCCCAATCACTATTAAAATGCTAGCTAGAGTAGCCTAATTTGCCAGTCGCTACGAGACTAAAAGATGGATAGGCCTATACTGTACCAAACTAATTTTTCAAAGCAAAACTACTCCGCATCAAGGCGTTTATTAGGTAGGCCCTAAAGGTATGTCCTTGAGCGCAGGGGAATTATTTTGGGTCAAAACTCAATCCGGTTTGATCTTTCCAGCCAAATTGTAGTCCTTTGAGTACTACAACATGACGTACTGTAGAATGGTTTCCCTCCCGACCCAATCAAACCCCGTAAAGTGAAGGGATCCCAGAGCTACCACAGGAGTTGTGTGTATATATAACAGTATAAATAACAAAGCTTCAGTTTGCAGACACCTGACCTCGCTCAGAGGAGTACACTTTTCTAGTTTTATCTTTGTGTGCTAAATATATTTCCCTTTGAATAAGTCGCCCCTGAAGCCCCGTGCACTTTCATTTGCTGCAGAATGGGACGCATCTGAAAAAACAAAACCATCAAAACAAAACATTTATAGTAGGCTATTAGATGTGCTCCACCCACCCCACATTTAATGAATCATCTCAAACTGAACATCTGCCAACAAAAATGTCTCGATCAGAATAGTGGGCCACTGAAAAACCTTTTGTGAAGTAGCTTAAATGAGCACAGCTTGTAACCATCATCTAGGCCTATCCAATTTAATCTTGCCCTCCATGTCTCTCACAATTTATCTCTCTCTCTATTTCTCTGTTTTGTTATAGAACGGATAATTGCGACTGCCAGGTCGCAAGTTACTATGAAAAGCTCCACTGGCTGTCTGTCCGTCTGTTTGTCACGTCACACTTTTGCGTCACACTTTTGCCCCTACTCTTATGCCACCGTTGGCTCTATCGATGCTAAACTTTGCACACACACTCCTTTTCAAATCACAACCTTTTCTCACATGACCCTCTTCGAGCGCCACCATCAGGCCGATTTTAGCAAAACACATTTTTTGACACTGCTCCTACAGATTTTGCCCTAAAATCACGCAACAAGCGGTACACAGTATCTCTAAAGTCATGTCATAAACATGGATCTGTCCCATTTCCCATATTCCCTCCTGATTGGCTACGATTGGCTTCTAAAGTTTGTGTATACGACGTGACACTTATCTAGCGATTAGGGAGTCTTACTGGTGTTAAGAAATAGGAATATAATGGTTACAGGATGACTAGATGACCCCGATGCAAAGCATCTGGCTCACTATTATTAATTATTACATGGCTTAAAGGACAACTTTTTTTTTTTTACTACAAGGGTTTCAGATTTTAGATTAATTAGAGAAAAGAAAAGATGTGTGTTTTCATTTACTGCTTTCTATCGTTTTAGCGATTTTAGTATTTTGATTTCAGTGGGTGGGGGCCTGCGTACAGGGGGCTAAATATGTCTTTTTAGACAATTTCTTTGTTACTATTTACACCAGCCCCCATAAGTCACATCTGCCCATGAAAGATTGTGGTGCATCTGGGGAATGGGCTTATTGTGTCTAAAAAGACATATTTAGCCACTTGCTTGCATGCCCCCAACCTGGGGGCATGCATGCAAATCAAAATCATTAAAATCACTAAAACGATAGGAAGCAGTAAATGAAAACATTTAACACTCATCTTTTTTTTTCTCTAATGACAATCTAAAATATGAATCCTTGTTGTAAAAAAACAAAGTTGTCCTTTAATAAATTGACCAATTTAATTGATTTTAAACAGGTTTAATTAAGTCCATTTGATTATGCCAGGTGTGTCCAGTGCCAGTGGCTCGCAAAACTCAAGTGGGAAGTGTTGATCAATATGAACACACACACACACACACACACACACACACACACACACACACACACACACACACACACACACACACACACACACACACACACACACACACACACACACACACACACACACACACACCATTCTTCTTTTACTGATCTAGCAGCTATACTCTGTTTTCCTTGTCATCCCGACCACTCTCCATGGAGAGACGGCCCTCTCTTGCCTGACCAGTATGATGTATATGTTCATTAAGCCCACCCTCAACCAGGTTTGCCACCTTTACAAATGGAGGTCATTAAGTTTATAGCTTCTCCGTACGACTAGCCTTAACGCACTAAATAATTTAAAAGGACCCTATGTGATTCTCAGTAAACGTTCCCCTTTACTGCCTGTGTGTGTGTGTGTGTGTGTGTGTGTGTGTGTGTGTGTGTGTGTGTGTGTGTGTGTGTGTGTGTGTGTGTGTGTGTGTGTGTGTGTGTGTGTGCGCGCGAGCGCGTGTGCGTGTGTGTGTGTGTGTGTGTGTTTATTGCGAGGCGTTGTGAGCATGTAGATCTGCTATTTTCACAATTTCTGCTGAAGAATTCCTTAATTTGTCACTTTAGAAATGTGCATACAGTATACCCTCTATACACTTGAGAAAACAATGTTGCACATCAAGTCAATCATCTGGGGACGCCCCAAAATAATTTGGGGACCTCCATGGGGGTCCCGACCCACAGGTTGAGAACCACTGGTATAGAGCCCTGGGGGACCCTGGTTAAATAGAAAGGGTTTAAGTGGCTGTATTTGTACCTTCACAGATTATTGCATAGATATTGGTAGGAGTGGAAATGGTAAGAACAAAAAACGGATTCATGTACAGTAGCACTGGAAACCAGCAGTAGAAGTGTATGTATTTATGAAGCAAAAAGAAGTTATGGGAATTTTTCGAAAATGTTTTCCCCGCCCTGGCACTATTTTGGCAGCTGCTGAAAGTTTGTCTCATTCACTATAATGAAAGGAAAAAAATACCCCCAAAGGAGTAGTTCACGTTCACACCAAAATGACTTTTTTCTATTGATTACTCTCGCCATGGAGACTCAAGTTCAAAAATATTTTTGGATATTTGTCGCATTCCTAAGACAAAAAAAATATTATAGTACATTTAGCCCCATTGATTCCGAATGGGGACCCAAATGTATGTGGGTCCCCATCCGGAATGGGGGTACATTTATTGTAATCAAATTATTGTCTTAGGAATGCAACAAAACACAAAAAAACTCAAATCTCCAGGCGTGAGTAATCAATAGAAAAAAAGTCATTTTGGTGGTGAACTACTCCTTTAAGTAGCATGTGAGTTGTCAAACTAGGGGTTTTTAATGATTCTGAATCCAATGCAAGCATTTGTTTTGCAAAAAAATAATAATCCTTGGGCTAAAAACAACCCGACAAAACTATGGTTTAGTGATTAGTCCTCACTTTTCACAGTTTCGTGGGGGCAGTTTTTAGCCCAAGGAATATTTTTCATGCAAAACAAATCCTTGCAATGGATTCAGAATCATTAATTATAATAGTATGAAACAGGTCACGTGGTCTCCCTGAAAACGGTCTGAAATAGTCTGAAACTCAGGTCACAGTGTAATCTGCCCCTCGCCCCCCAACAACAGCTGACCAGTACAGTATAGTCTAAGTACAGTCAATTAATTTGACTGGCTTATAATTACGCATTCTCACAATGACATCATAAACATATTAACTAATAGTAATATTGTAAGATTACTTTTTAAAGTGACTTTAGATGACAGTCCTACTTTAAAGCAGATTTTTGGGGGCATTTTTTCCCTTGTATTATAGTGTATAGTAAGTGAATGAGACAAACTTTCAGCAGCTGCCAAAATAGTGCCAGGGCGGGGGGGAAAAAAACAACTTTTTTTTTTTTCTTTTTTTTTTCTACTGGGTCCATAGAACAGAAAAAACATGGTTTACAAGAATCTATATGAAACATTCACTTAAATACACAATGACATATACTATAGAGGCAGTACAGGAGTCAGTACAGTAAAGCATAGTAATAGTATAGTGTAGAAAACTGTGCTAATGAAGGTACTGTCAGCAGCTGCTGTTCCCTGAAATATAATGTAGTGTTCTACTGCCAGCTGTCAGCTGTGTGCTTCTCTCAAAATGAGCAGAATGGAATGAGACAAAATAGAGGAGAATCCTTCAATTAAATCCAGAAGAATTCTGTGCAATGCAGAAGATCTGGTACAAAATGCAACACTAATACATGTCAGCCTATCGAACAGGCCAGGACATACAGTTGGTAAACAGTAATCCAAACCTAAATATCGGTAATAATAAAGTAACCTACCAGTAAGATTCCCTAATCGGGAGATAAGTGACCGTCACGTCGCATACACAAACTTTAGAAGGCAATGGTAGCCAATCAGGAGGGAATATGGGAAATGGGACAGATCCATGTTGATGACATGACTTTAGAGATACTGTGTCCCGCTTTGTGTGTTTTTAGGGCAAAATCTGTAGGAGCAGTGACCAAAAATTGTATGCACACAAAATGCAGGACTGGTTAAGTTGGGAGCAGCGCAGCGTACTGCATTTCATCCCAGAAGAGCTGTTATTTGCTGAATGGTTTATAGTGTAGCCTATACAGTCTCAGGACACTTAATCTGTACAGAATGTATCTAACGCTCTGTGTTACTGCCTTGAGATTGAATTGTACAGAAAAGAAGCTCCGTGACATTCACTCACATGCACCCCAAGAGGTTTGAGATCTACATTTTGCAGGGGTGCATATTGTTTCTGTTCTGAGCAGAGTTGGGCAGTGTGTGTGTGTGTGTGTGTGTGTGTGTGTGTGTGTGTGTGTGTGTGTGTGTGTGTGTGTGTGTGTGTGTGCGCGCGCGTGTGTGTGCTTGGGCTTTCACAACTAGTATTTTTTACAGATCAACTATTTGAAAACAATAATCACAACAATCCATTTGCATGGTTGGCTAGGCAATTAAGGCTTTAGTAGGCTAGCTCGCTACATAACACAAACGCTCCACCGTCTTTTAATTACTTCTAATCAAACAAGCGTCGGGCAGTCTGTTGTGAACCGGCCAGAACTGGGCTGTCCTCACTTGTTGCTTTGATCGCGCTACCATGTTGTACTGTTAAACAACTATTCTAATCTGTAGTACTAGTCCCCTTGTTGTGGATACTGGAGAATGCATGCTCCTGTGTGTGCAGTGACTTTCACTTTGGGTGAACTTTGCGTGAACTCTGAGATTAACCCTTAAACCCACAGAGATGCTGCTAGCTAGATGCATAGATTACTGGATAATAATATTCCGTTTAATGGGTGCAATGTTAAAAAGAAAACTATAACTATAATTGAAATGACATTCATGTTAAAAAATGTTAAATAAAATATATTGAAAAATATATTTATTTAAATATATACGTATTTTTTATATAATATTTTACTTTTCGACTAGTACCAACAAGCTCGACTAGTGGTTATACTAGTCGAGTCGACTAGTTGGTGAAAGCCCTTGTGTGTGCTTACAACATCATCACTGATTTTCTCACTTTGTCGTTCTCACTGCGATTTTTCAAAAACAGCAGATGTACCAGTTCATAGTATGGCCGGAAGTTACACGCTATGAGCTTGTATATCTGCTATTGTTTAATAGCCAACCAATGTGCTATAGTAGCCTACAGTATATATAGCTAAAATGTAAAATGACACAGTACCGGTGGTCTGGCATGTTAGTCCATTGACTATGACTTATGGTAATATAACTGCTTTTCCATATACATTTAGGAGGAATTTGATTATATATTATTCATTTCAGTGTGGTCTGACTTTTTGTCAAAGTTACTTTATTGTTGTGATTGAATTAATTTGATTTGAAAATAAGACTATAGCTTAAATGAAAATGAAAGATAAAGATTGATTCTTGAACAAAGTTCAAACATCCATGACTTCTTAACCAAGCCAATAATTTGAGGAGATTCATTGTGTCTCCATAATGGAACACAAGAGACTCTTTGTGTCTCCATAAGGAACCACTGCTGGTCATGATCAAATGATTGGCTTAGGAATGCGACAAAAACAAAGAAATACCCATTAATTCAAGTCTCCATTGGCTGAGTAATCGATAGAAAAAGGGCCCAAGGTGCAGGGTCCTTAATTATTTTATACTTTAGCTATTGAAAAATAGCAGATATACAAGCTCACAGTGCGGCACCGAGTGCCACGCTGCGAGCTTGTAGATCAGCTATTTTTGAAAATGGGTGCAAATCTTTGAATATATGTATTTTTTTAAGCGGACGTCTGTAATTCAAATTTTGCTTCTGGGGGGTCCCTAGAACTAAATGTTTTGAGATGGGGGTCCGTGGCCAAATACACGTGAAAAGGTGATGGGGGTCCTTCACATGAAAAGGTTTGAGCACCACTGACATAGAAACACAGGTTTTTCAAAAAAACTCAGAAAGATTTGAAATATTCAAAGCCTTGCGCGAATCTTCGCGACTTTAAAAAAATAGCAGACAAGCTCGCTGTGAGCTTTTAGATCTGCTGTTTTTCAATAGTTAAAGCACAAAATGTGAGTGAATCCTTGTACACAGGGCCCAGAATTTGGTGCGACACCCCTGAGTGTGTGTGCGGAACATAGACTGTAGAAAAATGTGGACGGTGCGACGCCATTGCTTTCTATGCATCGAAAATGAGTTTTTTTTTTTGTCCCTTGTATGGGTGTCGCCATCATTGTTTGAAAGGTATCCCAGGAACCATAAGGAATGATATTGGCTGCCAACGGTCACGTGGAACCGCAGGGATACATGGGAGAATGTGGTCGGAGCCTCCCGAAATACAGCACACGAAGAAGAACACAGCCGGCTGGTATCAGCTTAGTTGACCCCTCTCCCCGCAAATTTATCATCAAGTTTAACATAAATGGGACCATATTTGCTCAAAACGCATATCATGGTGATTGAAAGGGAGTTTTTCACTAGCGACAGGAGCCATAAAGTATTTATGACAACGTTTATTAAGGTTAGAAAATCAAAGGGGAAAACGAATGGGGTCCAATGTAGACAAATTCTTTTTGGTACCTCGTGGGGGGAAAACTAGCGGCCAAACATAGGAAGTTTTAGTTCCGTATTGGATTCGTTTTAAATCGGCGGAACTATGTCCAGGGGCGTCAATTGGGTATGGCAGGGGTATGCAGCTGCCATACCCTGGGTCCAGGGGGGGAAATAAAAGTTACTTTTAAATATAAATCCATGAATGTCTCTTTGTCTATCTGTGCTGGTTATTATGTTATTAAATCACAGTAAAATAACTACAAATGCAAAATTTACGAAAATGGTCACTTTAACAAGATATTATAATTATATTCTCCAAACTTGTATTCTCACCATCTTGACAGAATGGTATATTCCCAGGTTCCGCAGGTCAGCTGCACAGGTGCAATGCATTATTGTTAATTGTGGCACGTTTACTAACTTGCCAAGTTTAGCTGCACTTGCCATATCCAGCCCAAGAAACCATAGAAACGGGGGAAAGAAATAAAATGTACTTCTTAAAATAAATATATCATGCCTGTTGCTAAGGTATGGCAACATGACTGGTATCGTGCAAGACACCATTCATGTTGCCATACCTTAGCTTTATCTGAAATGACGCCACTGACTATGCCCCTGGTGCGGAAGAACTGTTCTGACCATCCCAGCTGCTCTTCCTCTAGGCCCTGTGTGGATATTTGCTGAATCAGGTGAGGAGGGAGAATTAGTGTGGAAAACTCATCAGCCTCTACATAGACACAGTAAACTCCTGAGTGTTGACATAACCCTGAGAATGTACACATGTGAACAAATGGACCCTTAAAAGCCTGGTCGGTTTGAATTTAGCCCCTGGATTTTGCAGTGTAAGCCAGCAGTTTCTCTTCCAATACGCAGCCTTTAGTTTGGGACTCTCTTTTGTTGCAGATGGAGAAAATAGCGTAGTTTTCCTCGCTTCGACAGGCACACCCGCCTCAATCAGACAAGAACATGAATTATACATACACTCACATACATATTAGGTACACACACCAAAGGTTTGCAGGCTCATCACTGGCAGATACATACTGACTTTAACCCATTTAGGCTTAGAATTATTGAATGCTTTAACTATTGAAAAATCGCAGATATACAAGCACAGAGTGCCACGCTGCGAGCTTGTAGATCTGCTATTTTTGAAAAAGTCGTGAAAATGTGTGCAAATCTTTGAATATTATGTATTTTTAAAGCGAACGTTTGTAACTCAGATTTTGCTTCTGGGTGGTCAAAATATTTTGAGATGGGGCTCCGTGACTAAATACATCATTTTTGGGGTCCTTCACATGAAAAAGTTTTGAGCTCCACTGACATAGAAACATAGGTTTTTCAAAAAAAATTATATTCAAAGACTTGCACAAATTTTCTACAATCTCGCAGCGCGGCACTCGGTGCCATGCTCATTGTACAACTTGTATATCTGCTATTTTTCAATAGTTAAAGCACAAAATAATTGTGCAGGGGCCCGCAGTGAGTCCTTGTACCCAGGGCCCAGGGTTTGAACTAGACTCACTTAAGCATCATCAATCACACCTCAACACTCTGCTGTCAACATCTCACATTACTTCAGTCCCGCATTGGCCAAGCTTCCTGGGACGCTTAATGAAACTAGAAAAATATTGTTCCTTCGAAACAATTGTGGGCTCGCTTCAAGCCAGAAAACAATGGCTATAAAAGCACAAAATGTCAAGATCGCAGGCAGTGCTCTCTTTGACGTTACTGACGTCAAAGATTGGTCCATTTTGTTCCAAAAATGTGTTGTGCAAAAGTTGACCCGCTGGTGGCGCTATAACAGGCCAATGTGAGAAGGTTGGTATCTGTTCCTTGACCTATTGGGAATGTGCTTGCAAGATTTCACGCACATCCCAGGCTGTGTTCATGATTTGAGGTGTTTTTGGCCTTGGCCACTTTATCGCTGCTTGCAGCTATATTTATAATTATTATTATATTTCTTTTGTGTGTGCACTTCATAGGCATATTAGATAAAGGTCCTTTGATTGTGTGTAGAATATTTCATGCAAATTGCTAAAAAGAAATCCTAGAATAAAAACGGTTTTAAGCGTTTCACAAACTGCTCAAAATGATATAGCGCCCCCCTTTGGCCAATTGGGGTATGATTGGTTTTAGTGATATTTGGAATAACACTCTACATCTTTGCCAAATGCCATGAACATGCTACTTTGCATGTATGATTTAGAGGCAGAAGAATAATTTGCATAAAAATGCAATATTCATTGAATTATTTAAAAAAGCATGTTTCAATTTTAAAGAAATCCGATCTGACAGATCTTTAGATATCGGTCCAAAGTTCACGTAAAAAAAGATTTGTGCACGTGACGCGAAAATTTCAGAATAAAAACGGGTTTACGCGTTTTACAAACTGCTCAAATTGGCGGAAAATCTAAGGGCGGAGCTTACTTAACAACAACACAGATGTCTTCCGCTTGAGTCAAAGCACGCGTGTAACAAGTTGCATGTCTTCAAACGAAACGAGTCAAGACTTATGCCCGTTTGAAGTTTGAATTTTCAAACGCTTCGTATAGCGCCCCCCTTTGGCTAATTGGAATAAGATTGGTTTCAGTGATATTTGGACTAACCCTCTACATGTTTGCCAAATGCCATGAAAGTAACACTTTGCATGTTTGATTTAGAGGCAGAATAATAATTTGCATAAAACCGCAATATGAATTGAATTATTAAAAATTAATGGTTTAACGTACAAACTTCTCACCACATAGACTGTATAGGTATTGGTCCAAAGTTCATGTGAAAAAAGTTGTGTGCACTTGACGCGAAAATCCCAGGAGGAGATAGATTTTTACTGTTTTTCATATAATTCCGAATTGTGGGAGACCTAAAGGTCAGAGGTCAAAAGTTAGAGGGTAAAAGTTGTTCGGCATGAGGAGACGCATAAGTGTATACAGGTTTCATGGCTGTATGTATAACACAGCATGAGCTATACCTGTTCAAAGATCGCACTTTCGAAGGCTTCCTACAGCGCCACCATTTGGCCGATTGCTGTAAAAAGTAATAGCACACTTCGCCACAGTAAGCTGAACACATTGATGTTTTTATTTTCATTTTCTCACTAAGTATGTAGGAGTAGAAAGGAACCAAAGTTTTGAGGAGAACTTGATCTAGGAATAAATAAATAAATATTGACAATATCTAAAGTGTGCTCGCCTTATAGGCGAGCCCACAATTAACTCATAAAAGGCACCGTTTACTTCACTCTGGGTGTGATTCAGTGACGGCTCCAGAGAATTGTGACCATGGGGGGCTGGCTTTTCTAGAGCGGGGGCTAATGAATTTTGGCACCAAACAATAATGAATAATACTGATACGACAAACGCGGTTCTCTCGCTTAGAGTATTGATAACTGAACAGACCAGATCATTGGCAGATGCCGGCTCCAAATCTGTGAACTTTAGGTAATCGGATAGGGTTTGGCTGAAGATGCTTTCCAGCATAATGACATGCAGAACAAACTGGCCATATCATATTGAAGTCAGTCAGTTGTCTCTCACAGTTGTCAGTCAGTTGTCTCTCACATATTCATATATATTTAAGCCGTCCCTGGTGTGATTTTTGTCAATTTTGTTGGTACACCCAGACAGACCCTTTTATGTTATGCTTATCTGTTTCACTTTGATGTCAAGCTGGGGATTTTCATGCATTCTAAGAATTTCTAACTCACTAACAATGGTTAAATGCTTGTATTGTACAACAAATGTGTGTGTCTACTCATGACAGAGAAAACTGAAGGCTTACTGATTGTACAACTAGATAGATTACAAGTAACACGCCGCAAGGTCGAGAAGCCACCGCCAGGTCACGACGAAATTTCCCCCAACACACACACACACACACACACACACACACACACACACACACACACACACACACACACACACACACACACACACACACACACACACACACCAGTGAGCCAATCAGCGACGCGGCACAGACCCATGTGAGTGAGTGTTACACCAAATGTGTTACTTACGTTTTCATACTAACTGCGACCTGACGGTCCCAATTACATACAGTAGCTTATTATTGCCAGGTTCTGTTTGACTCGTTGTTGGACGGAGCTGAGCTGTCTCTCACATTGAGAAATGCCTCTCATAGGACACGTGCCAGACATATTAACAGCATTTATTATTTCCTCCCAAACTAATGTCACATCATCTATACTCTCGGCGGCCTGTTTGAGGTGCTGTAGATTGGTTGTTGATGACTCAGCACCTCCCGCACAAGGACATCAGTTTGCTCATAGGATAAATGATGTTTCCGAGGCTCTACCTCCATGACACTGACACACTGTGGAAATTGCCTGCCCCTTTGCTCTGAGTACAGCACACTGCTCATAACCCTAGTGTCCAATTCCTGACTGGGCATATCATAATAGGCAAACATTTGGCGAAAATAGTTGAAAATTCAATGGAAATAGCACACAAACTAAAAATAGCACGAAAACTTTTGCCTGCACATAAAAGAGCACCAGACAGACAGAAATAAGAGATCTCCATAATAATGTAACCTCGCCTACCAGGCTTTCTGGGGGAAAGCCTGGTGTTTGTTCACAACAGGCCGTTTGGTTTCCGCCTAAAGCGCGGAAACCACTAGAAGACGCAACGTCGCTTTGATTTGGTTCCCCCGTTTGTTTCCCCAATCCCAATTAAAATGCTCGAGTAGCCTAGAGTAGTCTTTCCAGTCGCTACGAGTTGGACTAAAAGATGCATATACCAAACTAATTTTTCAAAAGCAAAACTACTCCGCATCAACGAGTTTATTAGGTAGGCCCTAAAAGTATGTCCTTGAGCGCAGGGGGATTATTTTGGGTTAAAACTGTTTCCGGTGGATAGTTCCGGCCAAATTGTAGTCTTTGAGTACTACAACATGACGTGTTGTGGTTTCCGCTTCAGACCGGTTACAAGCCCGAAAAGTGAAGTGATCCCAGACTAATAATAATGTATGGGCATGAAAGGGACACAGACAGACAGATGGATGCAACGGGTATTGCACAATGGTGAATGGTCAATGGTGACGATAAGCGATATCACCGTTTATCGTGATAAAGAAACACTCACGATAATCGTATCGTGGAGATTTAAATTACATTTAAATCGTCTTCACTAGGATCAATTCACCTTTTATTTGCCGAGCTGCATCTCCGGTACCATTTAAACCCTCTATAATTGGTAAAAGGTACTTATAATATACATACTTGATACAGTCTTTTTTCACTCTCTATCAAATGTCTTTGGCAAAAAATTGCCGATCTACAAGCTCACAACGCATCACGCGTTGTGAGCTTGTAGATCTGCTATTTTTTTGGCAAATGTTCCGCCCCAGGTTAATGGAATTTGATTATCGCGATAATATCGTAAATCGCGATTTTCTTTTGTCACAATAATCGTGATGTGACATTTTCATATCGTCCCATGTCTAATGGTGACTATTCTGCCCAACGGTTACCGGTCTAGTTACAATAAAGGCATGAAAGTCACTAAAGAGCTAAATCGATTCCCCTGGATGACTGTAACCATGCATTTGATTCTAGCAAGATGGAGGGGGCTGAGGGGGAGAACTCAAAGACTGGGAGAGTGTTGTCTCTGAATCGTGAGGTTCAGGGACATGCAAAGAATGTTAGAGGCAGGGGCTGACATTTCTAAAAGGGCCTTTGGTGGAAATATTGAAAATAGCAGACATCCAAGCAGACCTCCAAGCTCACAACGCGTCGCAGAGGTCGGCTATTTTCGGTGCGTTATACCACACTGAACTAAGCATAATCAAGTCAATACAAGAGATGTGGTTTATGGATTTCTACAGCGAAAGGGCAATTCTCTCAACATAATTATGCTGCATTCAAGTTCAAGTCAATTCTCTTTGATCCTGCCTTCAGGTATGGCATGGAAAGAGGGCATTTTGCATTTCTTTCACCATAGTAAAAACTGCATTCATGGTCTGGAGAGGACACTTTTTACTGACGGGAAAAAGGGCAGGGGCTCAAGCCCCCTTTGATAGATAGATAGATAGATACCTTTATTATCCCAAGGGGGAAATTCAGTTGTCCAGTTGTAGCATAGCAGTATACAGTTATTTACAAAGTTACAGAGAAGTTAGATAGATAAGAGGAAAAAAAGAGCAGTACAGTACCAATAAAGAGAAGGTGCATCAATAGAGGGGGCGGATAATATATAAGTATATATACATAAAGTGTCTTACAAAAAGAGACCGTAACAGTCAATGCTAGTTAGTGCAACAAGTATCTCACAGACAAACAAAGCAGAATACTCAGAAACTACCAACACAACCTAATAGTGCAATCTATGTCTATGATGTCTATGTGTGCACGTGCCTGGTGAGGTTTCTCCGGGTGGCATCCCCCCAGTCTGTCAGTAGCTGTAGAAATGTGCATCATTCACACTGTGCTGTCTTATTAGCAATGGAGATGTGACACACACAAACATGTCCCCCTGACTGTTCTGGGTTTGTGTTCTTGCCTCCAACCGCCTCTCTCTCTCGCTCTCGCTCTGCCTTCTCTTCTCTTCCCTACTCCCTAGAACAGGGGTCTTCAACAGGGGGTCCGGGACCCCTAGGGGCTCCTCAGAATTGCTACAGGAGGTCCTCCAAATATTCCAATCCTTTTTATATTAACATATTGAACCCTATAGTGTCCATATTCTGAGAACTGTAGACAAAAATAGCAGATCTACAAGCTTGTAGATCGTCTATTTTTGGCAGAGAGGTTTGGTGTAGAGGGGAAAAAGAGCAGACTAAGTACAGAGTGAAAGGTCAAGTTTATTAGGTAATGACGGCTTAAGTGGTTAAATATCTGAAAACACACATTGACATGAATCCAAGATACACTGATGATTGTGCTGTCAAACAATGAAACTTTATGGAATTCATGAAAAGGTAGTGGGGGTCCCTGCTTCATCTGTCTCTCAACTAAGGGGTCCTTGGCCTGAAAACGTTGAAGACCCCTGCCCTAGAACGTGTTCAGTCATTGATACTGTACGTTTACTCGTTCTCAATGATTTATCGCTCATTTTGTGTTCCGTGGGATCTTCAGACAAATTCATACCCAATCAAACAAACGTGCCATCACTTTTTTTCTTTTGCTCTTACACTGAAGATACATCGTTTTTGTTGTACAACAAGACAAGACCTTTCAACAAACTGTAAATCAACCCCTCCCCCTAATGTTGTTCTAGTGTGCCCGTTCAGGCAGCATGGGTCTAATTCAATTTGCTTTGGCCATTGAGCTGCGCTCCGGATTGAAATGAGGGTGATTTGTGAGTGGATATGCATTATACTGTATGTGCATGGCTGTGTGTATTTTAATGCATATGGGGGGGGGGGGGTCTGCAGTTATTATGTGTGTGTGTTTGTGCATGTTTGTGTATGTATTGTGTATGTGCGTGTGTATTTGTTTACTCATTTATGTCGGTTACTCTGTTACCTAACCTTCTTGATGCTGTGTGTCTGCTGACTCTGATCTGCATTTATGTTTTTGTGTTGTGTACTGTACACATCTATATGCCTGTATGTAGGTCTGTATGACTGTGTGTGTGATATACTTTATTTATATCTGAAAACACAAATTGACATGAATCCAAAATACACTGATGATTGTGCTGTCATATATATATATATATATATATATATATATATATATATATATATTATATACTGTATATACTAGTAGGACGCCTCAGAGCGACATGTAACCTCGCCCTTTAAATTCTTGGCCATTTAGCCAGTGATGTATATCGGACCAGTTAGCCATATATGGAGGCCACATCAGCCTCATACCACACTAACAGAATCCATATGGCCAAGACAGATGGCCAAGACAGCCCATATCTGTGTGGCTGGTTCTACAGACAGGGATCTCCATGTATGGGCATAAAAGGGTATGATGTCAGATGTCAAGCACACACGCAGCCACGCACGGCGATTACTTTACTGCATGTTATCGCGGGTAGCGGGCGGGGCGGGCCTGGTTTAGACTTTTATATCGTCACTGTCTGGCCGTCACTGTCTGGCCAAAACTACATTTTT
The DNA here is from genome assembly GCF_963921795.1 of Nannobrachium achirus. Lineage (NCBI taxonomy): Eukaryota > Metazoa > Chordata > Actinopteri > Myctophiformes > Myctophidae > Nannobrachium > Nannobrachium achirus. The sequence goes on from NC_137833.1 coordinate 62,067,156, forward strand.
GAGGTTTTTGTTTTTTTGGCATGAATCAGAGTTATTGAACACCGTTTACATCTGAGTGTTGGTTAAAATAATATTGAACCAATGGAAAGCAGTAAAAAGTGCTTGGGACAAAACCTCCTAACTCCACACTTTCTGCCAAACCAGCTAACTCCACCCGATTGGCCCTCTCTTTTTTTCATAAATATGTGCTATTGGACACCCTTTACGTTTGTGTGTTGGTTAAAATAATATTGAGCCAATGAAAAGTAGTAAAAACCTTCGATCAAAACCTCCTAACTCCACTTGAGCTCATTTTCCCGAAAATGAACATGTTGGAGTTAGGAGGTTTCGGCCCGACAGCAGAGATATAATCGTGGGTAGCGGGCCGGTCTGCGGATCTGATGAATAACGGGCGCGGGTGTATCTGGTGTCATATGAAGTCTGTTGACAACATTTTCTCTAGAGGTGGGACTGAGCAGCAGGATGGAAGGAGTCGGCAGGGAAGCTCCATCTACGTCAGTCCACACATTGCTATTTTCTATCCCTCCATCCAACATTCTCTCAACTGCCATCTCTCTCTCTCTCTCTCTCTCTCTCTCTCTCTCTCTCTCTCTCTCTCTCCTTCGGATGATGAGTGATTTCAACATTTTCATTTCTGAATTCTGACCAGTAATGAGTGTGAACGTTGTTTTAACTGACTTTATAACTTATTTTTTAATATGAATTCCATCCAAAATTACATACTTTGGGCAAGTGGACCCTAAAAGTCCCAAATGAATAAATAAAGACAAGTGGGAAGCCAACGTACTGTAAAGGCCGACGTAACCACTTACTGTGACGAAAAGTGAAAATAGCTGATCTACAAGCTTGTAGAGCTTGTAGATTGGTTATCTTTTCTACTTTTGAAAACTAGAGCTTGTGCTATCACAGTGATCTCAGAGTATGACATCGTCAGTAAGACACCACGCAGTGACATCAGCAAGACTTAGGTCTGTTTGCCGGAATAGTCTCCATATAAGGGCACATTACGTTTTTTTGGGGGGGCTTTTTATGCCTTCACTGACAGACAGCAGATTGACAGGACATGGGGGGAGAGACACGCCGCAAACCTGGGTCGGGCTAGGGAATCGAACCAGCGACCCGCCGCAGGCCACACAAAGCCTACGTACATGCGCCTGGACCAGCAGGCCATCGGGGGCGCATAGGCACGTTACGTTTGTGACGCCTACCCTCGACCCAACGGCCACCCACAAGACAGTGTTTCTAATTGATTTGCCCAGATTATGGACATCGGGGTTAATGTGGTTCATTAAAAACCTGAACTCACGAGGGAGGCGATTACTCCTGAAACTTGCTGAATGATTTCATACAGCAGGAAGAATCCTGATCGTTTTGTTGAGCCCATGACCTTTCCACCCGTAGGCCAAAATGTCCACTCCCATGTAGGGCTGTCACTACAAGCTCATCACGACGCGTTGTGAGCTTGTGGATCTGCTATTTCCACAATGTTTAACTTTTTTTTTTATATATATTAACATTTTTCAACATGGACACAAATAATGATGATTATGAATCACAATTACAGGTATGTCAAATATTTGCGATTAGACGATTATGTAATAATTGTGACAGCCCATGTAAGACATGTAAGAAAGTACCAGGACTCTGTGTTCCACATTAGCAAACAGACACCTTGGGGAGGGACACCGTGGTGAAGGCACACATTGTGCATACAGTATGTGCACAATTTTCTTCCTTAATTAATTCCCTGTGATGTGTGTCTGGTAGGCATGTGTGTGGGTGGGGCAGAAGATGTGTGTGTGTGTAAGTGCATGTGGATATGAAGATGGTTGTGGATATGCGGTGAGAGTGTTTGACTGCACAGTGTGTTTGTGTGTGTGCGCGCACGTGCGTGTGTGTGGATGGGGTTCATGAAAATCGGTGTGTCTGTATGTGTGTGTTAGGTGTGCGTGCATTTGAAATTTGACCATGCCTGGTTTGTTTATAAGGGTCAAGCATGGAGTTAGCTGCAACAGATGGCTTGTGTGTGTGTGTGTGTGTGTGTGTGTGTGTGTGTGTGTGTGTGTGTGTGTGTGTGTGTGTGTGTGTGTGTGTGTGTGTGTGTGTGTGTGTGTGTGTAGGTGTGTGTTTGCGTATGAGTGCAAGCATGTGTTGTTTATGAGTGACCTAGGTGGAAGTGTAAGCGCAGCAGTTTTTGGTGTACTCAACAGGACATACTGTACATCACTACACTGTGCAGAGGTTGAAAGTGCTTTCAAGTAGAGGTCAAGTGATGTGAATTTTGCAAAACCAATACCAACACCCTAGAGCAGGGGTCTTCAACGTTTTCAGGCCAGGGACCCCTTCGTTGAGAGAGAGATGAAGCAGGGACCCCCACAACCCATAGATACATATAGTTTCATCATTTTGACGGCACAATCATCAGTGTATTTTGGTTTTCATGTGAATTTGTGTTTTCAGATATTTAACCACTTGAACTGTCAACCACTTGAACTGTCAATTTTACCTTTCATTCTGTACTTAGTCTGCTCTTTTTACCCTCTACACCAAACCTCTTTGCCAAAAATAGCCGATCTACAAGCTCACAATGCCTCGCAGCACGAGGCGTTGTGAGCTCGCAGATCTGCTATTTTTGGCTAAAGTTCTCAGAATATGGACACTAGGGCTCGACATGGTTAAATATAAAAAAAGAGAAAAAAAACTTTCAATCACTCAAAGATTTGGAGGACCCCCTGTAGTAACTCTGAGTGTGGACCCCCTGTAGTAACTCTCCGGACCCCCTGTTGAAGACCCCTGCCCTAGAGCAATAGGAAGGACAATATACTGTATACCATTGGTGCCTATTGAGATTGGCACATTTCCTGGGGCAAGCTACTACTGTGATTTTCCACTTTCCGCTGCCACTGCCCTGTTACTGTCTTGTATGGTCAATGGTTAAGTAGCCTACATACTTTCTGTTAATGTTTATGCTATGTGTATGCCTATGTTTAAGTAAATGTGTGAAGACAGTAGACTGCGTGAGATGAAAAAACCTGGTTGAAATCTGCCCATCTCAATAGGCACCAACGGTAGCTTGAGGAACCGTATAGAGCAGGGTGCCACTTCTCCATTGAACTCACTGGGCGTGGCTGCCCTGTTATTTTCTGTCGCCCTATGCTTCATCAAGACTGTCGCACAAAACGCCTCGCACCGTGAGGCGTTGTGTGCTTGTCGATCAGCTATTTTCACTATTTTAAATCGTTTTTAAAATGATAAATACAAAACGAACGGTGGAAAAACGGTTGGACAAGTTTTCCACCCGACAACAACGATATACATTAAATGACGATTCTACATCAGCACTATAAAACTTTGAGACAGCTTCTGATCGCCGGTGAACAGACTTGCGTGCTTATGGGCTGTGGGGAATATGGATCAGCATTCTTTCAAATGACTACTGTACGGTACTTCTTGTGTGTAAGTGGAAATTTCGGGCTGTGCTCGGTGGTTCTCAAACATTAAAATGTCAAGGAGCCCCATATAACCCCCAACACTGTCAGAGTTACAGACCTGGGATCAGGGACATGCTGGCCATTGGGAAAAGCGGGACAACTCCCGAACGGCCGGTTCATTCCCGGCCGGTCCAGGCCGGCCATTAGGAAAATAATTAAAATAAAATGTCGGCCTTCGTTCCATTTTGGGGGCTGGGCGGCCAACAAAGTAAATTGTCACTGTCGGGCAGAAACCTCGTATCTCCAAGTTTCAAATTTGTAAATTTTTTTGCAAAGTAAAGCTTCATCATACAAGGCCGTCGCACAAAAGTAGTGAAAACAGCAGATCTACAAGCACACAACGCCTCGCGGTGCGAGGCGTTTTGTGCTTGTAGATCGGCTGTTTTCACTAGTTTAAATCATTTTTAAAAGGATAAATACAAAACAAACGGTTTTGGACATACAAGGTTTCCACCCGACAACGACGAAATATAACTCAACATGATCTGAAATGGGAAATCTTTGAGTAGCAGCAGCGGTATAGAGAGAGATCTCTCTCTATAGCGCGCAATGAGGGCCTCTACAACTCTTTTTCCCGGGCTGAATCAGGGGCCCAGCACATCCCTGCCTGGGATTGTCCTAGGAGCGCTCAGTGCAGCAGCACCGCAGCAGACAGTAGCCTATAACAGAGTGAACAACACTGAAAGAAAACAGCAGTTTTTTGTGTGTGTTAGCAATTCCAGCAGACCCAACAACAGCCCAGTGCAAAACTTGCAAAAAAGACGTGACCACATGCTGGCTCCCAGGACCAACAACCAATGTTTGAAAAGCGTGAAAAAACTATCTGTGGCTTTATTCACGGCCGGGCTACACCAGAAAACATGTGCGCTGTCTGTGCGTTTGCGAAAAGCCCCTGGCTACACCAAGGAGGGAGTATATGTGCGGGAGACCAGAGAGTCCGTGTACAAAACGCATATGATACGTGCACGCACAAAATAGAACCGATCCTATTTTTAGGGAATGCGTATCTGTGGTTCGCGCTATCCGTGTGCCTGGTGTAGCTGGCTGAATTTATATATATTGGCTCTTTCCAAAAAAAATAGCCATCGACCGACTGTTGTGTGTGCTTCATGTGTGTACTGTGAATTAGCAAGCGGTGGTAGGGGCCAGGGGGCAGAAGAAAAAAACAACGTCATAAGGGGGGAAAGGGAGCAGATTTACAAGCTCTCAACATGTCATGCTGCAAGGCGTTGTGGGCTTCGTAGATCGGCTATTTTCATAAACATTGAAAAACAAGTGGAAAAACTTTTAAAAGATATCACTTGATGGATCATTTTCTTAACATTCCATCCATCCATCCATCCATCTTCAACCGCTTATCCGGAATCGGGTCGCGGGGTTAACAGTTCCAACTGAGACTTCCAGATTTCCTTATCCTGCGCATCCTTATCCTGGGAGTATACCGAGGCGTTCCCAGGCCAGTCTGGAGATATAATCCTTCCATCTGGTCTTAGGTCTGCCACGGGGTCTCCTCCCAGTGGGACGTGCATCGAGGACCTTCCTAGGAAGGCGCTCGGGGGACATCCGTACTAGATGCCCGAACCACCTAAGCTGACTCCTTTCCAAGTGAAGGAGCAGCGGTTCTACTCCAAGTCTCCCCCGGGGATTGAACTTCTCACCCTATCTCTAAGGGAGATACCAGCCACAGAAATAAATAGTAATGTTATAACAGTGTGCAGTTATGCCAGATATCAGACTGATTGATTGAAGAATTTATTAGAAGTTTGCAATAGGGAAAAGTACAGTTTAATGACAGCACAAATCACTGGTACAAGGTCAACTAAAAGGTGATCCTAGTAAGCTTTACGGCTTATGTACACAGGAACCACTCTATGTATCTCAGAAAAGCAAAAAATAGGGGGAAAAAAAGGGGGGAACAGCATAGAAAGTCTTAAAATATGTGCTGTATCGTATCGGATGATATCGGAATCGAATCGATTTAGATGCTGACAGATCGGATATCGGATCGAAAGTGAAGAATCAAGATGGCAGCATCACTAGTTCCCACGTGTCATTACTCTCCCCATAAGACACTATCTCTACTATCTCTAACCCTAACTCTACTCTAACCCTAACCGCACGCCGGACTAATCAGACTTTTGTAAATCTCTGAACTAGGCTAAGGTCACTGTTTAACATACCTTTAAACTGCACTCCATTCAAGCTGCTTGCCTGCTCATTGGGAACAGTCAGGGGCCTTTTCCACCAAAAGAACCTTGGTTCCAGAACCAGTGCCGTTCAACTTTCTCAGAACCTTGGTTCGTTCTTGCGAACCGGCTTGCGTTTCCACCTGATTGAACCTGAGGAACCGAGGATTTTGTGAATGGATTTTCCGAACCAACTTTTACAGTTCAGAACCAACTCTGTTCTCGGCACCCTGTAGACAATATGCCTTCCGGTTGGTTCCTCAATTTCTAGGGGAAGTGCTGCGTCATGCGGTGCGGGTCTGTTTACATTCCCTAGCGAAAAAACTAAAATAGATTGTAGCTCTTAACTCGCTCTTAATAGGTGTAACATTGCTTGAATCAATGTTTTTGTTTGTATATTGTTTATTTCCAGCGCAACCGACGGAGCAGGAGACATAGACCAGATTTTTTCGTGCAGGGAATACGTTTGCAGGAACACCGCACTGTGAAAAAATTACAGCTTCCGGGAAAATTCAGCCCCACCTCCCAGAACGGTTTCTGCCTTATATTGTCACCAGGCTTTTCTCTTCGCAGATGAGTAAGCCTGGCTACGCGGGGCTAGTTCTCGGTGGAAAAGCTCACCTCTGGTTCATCCCATAGGCAGGGGAAAGAACCCAAACCGGTTCTTTGCCGGTCAAAAAGCGCCCTTAGTGATTCAGTGTCTGGCCCAAGGACACCTCAACATGCAGCGTCAGGAGCCAGGATTGAACCGGAATCTTATGATTTGCTGGACCTCTCCTTCCAGCGCACTGTAAACCAGGGGTTCCCAAACTTTTTTGTCTCAGGGCACCCCATAAATATTTTTTCATAAAAAGGCAGGTAATTTTCACTCCCAGCACCTTATATTTATACTAGTAGTAGTATATCGTCGTTGTCGGGTGGAAACCTTGTATGCCTATGTCCAAAACCGTTCGTTTTGTATTTATCATCTATAAAATGTACTAAACATAGTGAAAACAGCACAAGCACACAACTGTGTGCTTGTAGATCGGCTGTTTTCACTAGTTTTGTGCGACAGAGGTTTCTGCCCGACAGTGACGATATTTTAGTGATTATGTTGCGAGGAAAACGTTGAGATAACAGCCATTTTGGTTAGAACTGACTGAAAATAACTTTGTACTTCAAGTTTAAAATGATACTAAATATTTCTTCAAGTGTCCAAATAAATTCCAAATATTATCAAATGATCTTGCGGCACCCCTGGACTGCCGTCGCGGCACCCCTGGACTGCCATCGCGGCACCCCAGGGTGCCCCGTCACCCACTTTGAAAACCCATGCTGTAAACTAACAACAGATCCCCATATCCAAACCAGTGTGAGTCCATAATAACCCCATTTAGCATGTCAGGCTGTGGGCCTGCCCCCAGCAAGTGGTCTGCTCCGCTCCGAGGTATACGGCAGAAGGAAGGGAGGGCTCGTTGGCTCTCAACCCACTTATGATGCCCCGCAGGGCGGGGAGGGGATGAGGCTTGTGACCCTCCACGCCAACTGAGTCTCCACAATCTGTTCACCCAGCGAGTGACAACTGGCCGAAAGAGAGTCTGTGTGTGGGGATATTTTAGAATTGGACTCTCTCTCTCTCTCTCTCTCTCTCTCTGTGTGTGTGTGTGTGTGTGTGTGTGTGTGTGTGTGTGTGTGTGTGTGTGTGTGTGTGTGTGTGTGTGTGTGTGTGTGTGTGCGCGTGTGAGTGCGTGCGGTTTGACGAGTGGTAGTGCAACACTATAGCAGCTACAGAGCTAGCATACAGACTGTGTTTAACACTGAATAGCAGTGTGTGGGTCGA
>NC_137833.1:62077154-62129654 GCF_963921795.1 Nannobrachium achirus
AAACCTTGCTGGTGTTACTGATGATGTCACACTCAGAGGTTACCATATTATAACTGTGTGGGAGATGAATTCCCCAGTCTAGTGTTTTTGGGCGGTGCAAAGCGCTCCTACGTTTCACTTTGTGTGTATTTGTATGGATCTCCATGTATGGAGATTCGTGCCGATACACATAAAGTAACTGCAGTGGTGTAAAGTAACTAAGTACATTTACTTAAGTACTGTACTTAAGTACACTTTTGAGTTATTTGTATACTTTACTTGAGTAATTCCAATTTCCAATACTTTTACTTCTACTCCACTACATCTTGGATCCAAATATTGTACTTTTACTCCACTACATTTATTTCAAAACTTTAGTTACTAGTTACTTTGTAGATTTTGATTATTATTACAAAACACACATTAACCACTTCAGCCGTATACATTTGGGTCATTTGAAAATAGCCGATCAACAAGCTCACAATGCGTCGCGATGCGACGCATTGTGAGCTTGTATGGGACATTCTGCACAATGAGTACTTTTACTTTTGGTACCTTTAGTACATTTTGATACCGATACTTTTGTACTTTTACTCAAGTAAATGTTGAATACCGGACTTCTACTTGTAACCAAGTACATCTACATTGCAGTAGTGATACTTTTACTTAAGTAAAGAATGTAAGTACTTTTTACACCACTGAGTAACTGACATCACGGACAGAACGGCCCATACAAGGAGATATGCACGTGTGTCGTGTTTGCACCACTCACTTATCACGTATCAACAAGTACGACCAGATATAAACCAGTAAGACTCCCTAATCGGGAGATAAGCGACCGTCAGGTCGCAAAACTGTGTTTGCAATAATCGGCCAGATGGTGGTGCTAAATGAGACAGATCCATGTAGATGACATGACTGTAGACATACTGTGTACCGCTTTGGGTGATTGTAGGGCAAAATCTGTAGGAGCAGTGTCCAAAAATGAGTTTGAAAAAATCGGCTTGATGGTGGCGCTAAATGGGACAGATCCATGTTGATGACATGACTGTAGACATACTGTGTACCGCTTTGCGTGATTTTAGGGCAAAATCTGTAGGAGCAGTGTCCAAAAATCGGTTTAGCCGGCCTCATGGTGGCGCTAGAAGAGGGCCATGTGAGAATGGCACCTCGACAGAGAGCAGTCTAGTTTATTTTCTGAAATATGTAACTTTAATGTTATTAGGGAATCCTTACCCTCCTCCTCACCCGTCCGATCTCTAATCTGAATAGATACCCATATGTAGAGTACAGTATGCCTTGATATTATGATGTCACCCTTTGCCCCTCTCTGATTGGCTACGGTTATACACGGCCCGTAGCCCGAGATTGGCTACGGGCGTAAACACAGATGGACACAGACAGACACCGTTTCTGGAATGTATAGATATAGAAGATAGATTGAAATGGAAATCAACCTCAATTCTATTTTCATTTTAGTTTGCTTACTACTTTATAAACGGCACTGTGTAGTAATAAATGCAAATAAATCCATGTGGAAAAACAAGGCTAAAGTTTAAAACTAACACTTGCTTCTCCAGGAAACTTCATGTGGCCAGTCTGTGATGCCAGTTGTCTACGACATACTGTCTGATTTGACCACCCGTCCCTTCTATTATAGACATCAGCCACCCCCAAATTTTGACAATCAGAGCTGCCTTTGGATGGCTGTCTAGCCATAGAAAAAAAGAACATTAAACCTCAGGAACTATTACTCGATTAACCTGACCCTTCCCTAGTTCCTGTGTGGCATAAATCTCATGACACATGCCAGATGGTTGGGCATTTGTTTACTTAGCCTTTAATGACCGCAATTGGTCGAAGTTTGACGGCTTTCTTGCTAATGCCGACATCATGGCATGTGTCAACAACATCTTCCACGTTCTTATAGGCTTCTGGGGCCTCCTCCATGACCAGCTTGGGTGAAGCCACTCTGATGGCGATGCCCTTGTCTGCCATGCTGTCTAGTACGTCCTGGTAGCTCAGGTTCTGGCGTGATTTTGCTCGAGACATAGCACGCCCCGCGCCGTGGCAGGTGGTCCCGAAGGTCTCCGCCATGCCTTGTTGCGTTCCGGTCAGGACATAGCTACAAGTACCCATGGTTCCTCCAATCAGGACAGGCTGACCTGTCTGCTGGTAGTCCTGGGTGATGAGTGGGTGGTGTGGAGGGAAGGCTCGCGTGGCGCCCTTGCGGTGCACCAGCAGCATCTTCTGCTTGCCGTCCACCATGTGCTCCTCCACCTTGGCGATGTTGTGAGACACGTCGTAGATCACGTGCATGTCCAGGTCGTCGGGCGTGGTGGTGAACACCTTGGAGAAGGCCTTTCTGGCCAGGAAGGTCATAGAGGAGCGGTTGACCCAGGCATAGTTCCCAGCGGCGGCCATAGCCTTCAGGTAGTCCTGGCCCTCCTCGGAGGTGATGCGAGCACAGGCCAGCTGGCGATCGTTCACCACGATCTTGTCCCTCTTCATTGCCCTCTCCATGGCGGCGAGGGCGTCCGTGGCCACCTGGTGTCCCAGCCCTCTGCTGCCACTGTGGATCATGACGCACACCTGGCCCTTGCGGTCGATGCCCATCTGCTTAGCGGCGTAGTCGTCGTAGATCTCATCCACCACCTGGATCTCCGCATAGTGGTTCCCTGCCCCTAACGTGCCCAGCTGAGGTAGCCCTCTCTTCTTGGCTTTGGAGGACACCTTGCTGGGGTCGGCCTGCATCATCCTGCCGTACTCCTCGCAGTGCTCCTTGTCCTCTGCCCATGAGTAGCCTTCCCTCACGGACCAGTCCATGCCTATCTCCAGGGCCTCGTCCAAGTCCTTGGCGTTCATGGGGATGACTCCTTTGGAGCCCACTCCCACTGGGATGTGGTCGAACAGGGCCTGGGCCAGCTGGTCTTTCACGGGCTGAACGTCTCCCTCGTCCAGGTTGGTCCTCAGCAGTCGCACGCCACAGTTGATATCAAAACCCACGCCGCCTGGAGACACCACGGCGTTGGGGTCGCTCATGTCAAAGGCTGCCACGTTTCCGATGGCAAATCCATATCCAGAGTGGACGTCCGGGAGACCGATGGATCTGTGCACTATTCCAGGCAGCGCTGCGACATTCGCAATTTGTTTCATGGCTGGAAGGAATCCTCCAAAACCACCTCCTTGGCAAGCGTTGCGTAGCTCATCAAACGTTAATTTTTCAAGTTGTTCATTGACGTAGAATACTCCTTCAACCCGCATGTTTGGAACAAAGCCCTTTTTGATACGCCAGCAGTTCTTGCCAATCTTATCCAAGTACTGCAACTCATCATTGTAGGTTCGAGCCATTGTCCTGTTCTTAAAAGCTGAAAGTAATAGGCAGATCTGAGTAAGGTATTGCAGCTGTGTAGGTCTAACGGTGCAAACACTGTGCGGTCCCTTATATACTGTAAGCGTTGTGACATCATGTTGATGTCATCATGGCCCAGTGCTGATGTCACTGGGCCCATTGAATTCGGTGAGCGGTTTATCCCCATATATGGGCATAAGAAAGACAAGAACTGAAAGAAACTGAGATCTCTATGGGCATAAAGGGGACAACACTGACAGATATAGATATCTCCATATAAGGGCATATTAGCATGCTCATATATGGGCATATATATATACTGATGACATGGGCATAAAAGGGACAAGGACTGACAGATACAGAGATCGGCCAAATGTTTTTATTCTAGTTTGGTTTGCAGCAGCCTGTCTATCTTTCTATAGGTGGTAAAATTGTTCTTTAAAATTGAACTCCTTCAGCTGCCTGTGTTTCTGTGAAGAGATGGCCTTGGCCAGCCAAATAGGGAGGCGTTCTCATTTATGCCTCAATCTGGTACATTATTTTTATGTGTCTTTGTAGTGGAATTAACCTTTAAATAACCCTCCGCAGCATCTGCTTCCTCCATGTGGATTAGCAGTTTAGAACCTCTGACCCCAATCTACAGTACGCACGTTTGCATTTGCTACAGAATGTGAGCAGAGAGCGTCAGTATGTCATAAGCTTCTGTTAGCGTATGTACCTTGCAGATGTATGTAACAGGCCTGTGCATGTGCATACTGTACCCTAGAACAGGGGTTTTCAAAGTGGACGGCCGACGGCAGTCCAGGGGTGCCGCGAGATAATTTGATAATATTTGGAATTTATTTGGAGACTTGAAAAAATATTTAGTATCAATTTAAACCTGACGTACACAGTTATTTTCAGTCAGTTCTAACCAAAATGGCTATTATCTCAATGTTTTCCTCGCAACATAATCACTAAAATATCATTACTGTCAGGCAGAAACCTCTGTTGCACAAAACTAGTGAGTTGTGTGCTTGTAGATCGGCTGTTTTCACTAGTTTAGTAGATTTTGTAGATGATAAATACAAAAGGACATATAAGGTTTCCACCAGACAACGATGATATGCTATAAATATAAGGTGCTGGGAGTGAAAATTATAATGTAGGGGTACCTCGGATAAAAAAAATATTCATGGGGTGCCCTCTGCCCTGAGACAAAAAAGTTTGGTAACCCCTGCCCTAGAAGTGAATAGAACTCACATATCACACACATAAACCGCAGATGCCAGTTTTACCATTCACACTGCAAGTCAGCAATCCCATGTTGATACAGTATTTGGATCGCGACAATCTCAAAGTAAAACTAGAAAGATGCAGTTCTGGGAAATTGCGAGTGGGGTTGCCATTTTTGCATTTTCCCATTCAAGTCAATGGGGCTACTGCCGAAGAGGAAGCTCCATACAGGTGACGTGGGCATACGTCACCAACCATACGTCACCAACCATACGTCATATACAGATGTACTGTATATCGGACCAGTTACCCAATCTCAACAGTGCCTGTTGAGATTGGCAGAACATTCCCAGATATGCCCTTAATTTTGATGACATCGGGACGGGGATCTCCATATATGGGCATAGAACGGACAAAGACGTAATTAATTTGCAAGAGTGATCTGGGAATGCCCATGTATGGCATGTCATAAATTGAACATGCCCATATATGGGCATTCCCAGATATGCCCTTAATATTGATGACACTGGGACAGGGATCTCCATATATATTTTTTAAATTGTGTAAATGTGTATTACTTTGGAGTTGTTCTTAGGTATTTGTTGTGTATCATGGATGTTCTATTTTTGTTGTTGATGTCTTGTATGTAAAGCAAGGATCGTGTAATGTTTATTTCTGCCTCTTGGCCAGGTCACACTCGTACTGATCTGGGAATGCCCATATATGGGCATGTTCTGACACCACATTGTTGACTATATATGAGCATAAAATATATGGGCATAAAAGGGACATGAAGCCAGAGCAGCAAACCCATTCTGTTAACAGTGGTTTTCCTACATCACAGTGATATCAGAGCATGATGTCAGAGGAATGTCACAGTGACAAGGGAACCAATAGACTGTAAAAATGTGTACTGACTGACTGAATGACTGAGGTGCCCTCCACATTAGGCGCGGTTGCCGTCGGGGCTGCCGCTAGGATCAGCGGTGGCCTCACCGCGGTGAGACACAAACACACTCGCTCAGTGAGTAAACGCAGCGCGGTATTTCACCGTCCGTGTACGCATGCACAAACGAGCACGCTCGCGGTGGATTTCACGGGACCGTGCCCGCTCGCCTCGCCGCCCCAAAACTTCGCTGCACGGCCGAAAAAGCCGCCCGCCTCTCATTGAAAATGAATTGCTAGGAGGCGGTGACCGCGCCTAGTGTGGAGGGCACCTAACACAGACAGACAGACAGACGGAGACAAGCTGCGACATTTCTCATGGTATACTGTGACCCTCGGTCGCAATAAACTAAACCTGGTGAATGTGTCCTTCCACTGTGGCTTCTCTTTGACATGTCTGTATATAATAGTTGATAGGTGAGTGACTGTAACATGTCGTGACTGACTGACATCACAGGGTTAAACACACCTACCTCTGCCTCGCCGTCCCCAAGAGAGGACAGTATGGATGGGATGTGTGTTATGTGTGTGAGTTTGTGTCAATATGCAATCATGTGGTTTGTGTTGACTTGAAATCATACTGCAGTACAGTGGTTCTCAACCTTTTCAGGCTGCGACCCCCAAAATAATCATATTTTAACTGGGGTCCCCCCACTCTGACGAGCGCTAAGAGTTGAGGCATTACATTTACTATAACACGGTTCTATTGTGTAAAAATCTAAAATAGCAGATCTACTGTAGATCGTCTGTTTTCACAATTTCTGCCTCTAATATTTGACAATTTGGCCAATGTTTAATTTGTCATTTTAGAGGTATTAAAAAGCCCTTAAATTGTCACTTTAGAAATGTGCAGATACCCTATTCAAACTGTGTTGGTTTGTTTACTGTTGAGTGAAAAAACTATGTTGCACATTATGATAATCATCTGGGGACCCCCCAAAATAATGTGGGGACCCCCCTGGGGGTCCCGATCCACAGGTTGAGAACCACTGATGTAGTACAATTATAGCGACTGTGTATTAAATGTGTGTGTGTGGGGGGAGGGGTTCTGTATAGGAGTAAATACGAAAAAAGAGTCTGCACACCAAATTGCTGCTCCCAAAGATATACAGTAGTTTACTCTGTAACGTTTGGAGCCGCCCGGCTCTCCCTCAGATCTTCACCTTCTTATTTGTATACTGTTAGTCCAGCACCCAGCCTACACTATAGGGGAGCACACACTGGACGCGGGCGGCTGCGCAGCGTTGCGTTGCGTTGCGGTATCGACGCACGTGATGTGCCCCGCGTAAACCCAACTGGATGCGGCGCGCGATCAAAAGGGTGATACGGTCAGCCGACGATCACCATCCATTTCTCCCGGTGGGGAGAACATTTTCACTGCGCGGCAACGCTGGAAAAATAGAACAGCGGCGTATCGGCGCGGCAGGCGAGGCGGCAGACTCACGCCTGCGCGCGTATGACGCCGCCGGTGTGGGTTAGTTCATTGAAAATAACGGGGCCATATGTTTTCACGCGCCGCCTCCGCGTCCGGTGTGTGTTCCTCTTAAATACGGCCTCGGATGTGCTGTGTTTCAGCCTCTGTATAGGACTCAAGAGTGACAGAAATAATTGAACTGCATGTGTGTGTGTTTGCGAGCGTAGCAGCGTATCTGCTGTTTATTCCCCAGTACAAATGGGAGGGGGAGGGGGGAGTGACAGAGCTGTGGACAGAGTGACCGTGGTCACCGCGCTGACCACATCCTGTGTCCAATCAGTCAGGCTTCCTGTTTTCATGACAGGTGAACAAGGTCATACTAGAGGACATGTAGGCATCAAAGACCTGCTGAATCCTGCTTAGAACAGCTATAACCAACTACACAGACAAACCAGCTTGTCCAGCCTGGTATACCATCTAAACCAGCCTCAGACCATCTAAGACCAGTTAATACCAGCTAATATCCAGCTAAAACCAGCAACCATCATAAGCTGGTTTTATCTGTTTTTTTTTCAGAAGGGTGGGCTACGGTCAAAATGACACGCAACCGCATCCTTTAACCCTTGTTACAGTAACACATCAGTCTGAGTATTGAGCCTTTAAGTGGTTAAATGTCTGAAAATACACATTAACATTAGGGCTGTCACAATTATTACACAATCATAATCGTTTCCATGTTGAAAAATGTTCATGTATTTTTTAAGAAGTCAAAAATAGTGGAAATAGCAGATCGACAAGCTCACAATGCGTCGCATCGCGACGCGTTAATGTTATGTGTCATGATTGCCCTGTGCAAAAGGCAAACAGAAATGTAATTGTCAACGACAAACACACGATTAAATCGTTAATCGCAATTATTTGAGTGACAATTAATCGTCATGTAAAATGTCATAATCGTGACAGACTTAATTAACATGAATCCAACATATTAAAAGATATGTGTAGACCAGGCCTAGAATTTCGTCGTTTTAGGGGCAAGGCCAATTGGCCATTGGTGTTGTCAGTTTTTTGAGGGCACAAAGGCCAAATGCCAGGGCAGGAAGGCCATCAAATAAAATAAATAAAAAGGTTTAGACCATTGAAATAATTCATTGGATTTAGGGGTTAGGGATGATTTTGAAATGTAGACTATCTGCAGTGAAAGAAACCTCAGCCCTGCACAAATCAAACTTACTGCATTGGTCAGGGGTCATCAACCCCTGGGCTTTTGATGGACATTTTCCTCAAAATATATTTTTGCCACGGACATACAAAAGGAGTGGTCAATAATATTACCATGAATAAAATACTAAATGTATACTAGTCAAGTAGACATGATGGAGAACACATGCTGTGTTTTTAAAGAGGCAGAGTGGTTAGTCCTCATCCCAGTAAGTAGGAACGCTGAGAGGGAAGGCGTAGAATCCGTAGATGGAGCAATTTATAATCCATTTTCAAAAATTGCTTTAAAAGTCAAGTGTATTATTTCCATGGCCATCTCTGAACTTGTATCTACTTTTTTACCTTCTTCACTTTCAATTTTTTCCTAAGTGATGGCTTTAAACTTTTCAAAGCACTAAAGACAAGTAGAGAAGAATTGTCATATTGACATCATCCTCCGGTCATTATTCATTTGCGTAAAAAACCCGGGATCTTTATTAGAGTGTTAATGTCAAAGGAGTAAAACAAAGGCAAAGATGTTTATAGCAATAAGGGGTAAGGCATGGATGAAGATATAGCTGAGAATTTCAACAAAAGACATTGTTGTCTACATGACAAGTAAAAGACACTGGTGTCTACATATTGACAAGAAAGAGACAGGGGAGAAAGTGGTAGGCCTACAGTCAGCTGGGGCATTAAGGCCACAGTGGCCTCAGGTCATGCCATTTCTTCCTGCCCTGGTGTAGACAATAAATAAATACATAAATAGATGACACAACACTGTAAAAACGTTGAAGACGCCTGAGATAGACACTTAGATCAGTGGTTCAATCTCAACCTTTTCTGGACCCCATTGAAAATCTTGAAAGCGTTCATGGCCTCATGCATTTTCAGAGGATGTTAATGGATTTTGTTCCGGATTGGCTCAATGGAACATTCTGTCCCACAGTCATGCACCTCTCTAGTCCCTACCCATCATCCAGCTATGAATGGTTAGAGAGAGAGAGCCTTAGAATTCACAAGGACATTTTCGTTAGGTTTGGTTTGGTTCAGTTCATTAACCATCAACTTAATTGCTTGTCTCCCAGTGCAGTCATTTTCAAATGTCTTATGTGATCACAATGACCCATTAGTCATCTTATAATGCCTGTGGATCATTGGACTTGACATTTTGGTTCCGTCACCAAAGGTCACTAAACGTAGAAGGTATATCAATCCTGTGCCCGGGAGACACTGCAGGGAAGACCTACTGTACTTTAGGAGAGAAGACATGTAGACCAGGGGTCTTCAACGTTTTCAGGCCAGGGACCCCTTAGTTGAGAGAGAGATGAAGCAGGGACCCCCACTACCTGTTCATATAGATTCCATATAGTTTCATTGTTTGACAGCACAATCATCAGTGTATTTTGGATTCATGTCAATTTGTGTTTTCCGATATTTAAACACTTGAATCGTCAATACACTTGGCCTTTCACTCTGTACTTAGTCTGCTCTTTTTCCCCCCTCTACACCAAACCTCTTTGCCGAAAATAGCCGATCTACAAGCTCACAACGCCTCGCAGAGGCGTTGTGAGCTTGTAGATCTGCTATTCTTGGCTAAAGTTCTCAGAATATGGAGGCGAGAGTTCATATAGAAAAGGAGAAAAAAAAGCTTCCATCACACAAAGATTTGGAGGACCCCCTGTAGTAACTCTGAGGACCCCCTAGGGGTCTCGGACCCCCTGTTGAAGACCCCTGGTATAGACAAACACCCATAAAAAAAGGAGACAGAGAGGTATACTGTGTGTGTGTGTGTGTGTGTGTGTGTGTGTTGATAACACGAGGATGCATGTTTCTTGCTGTTGGAGGCAGAACCAATGACTGTGGAGAGTACTGATCTCCCAAGCCACCAGGGGCGTCACAAAGGGGGGAAAAGTGGGACTGAGTTACTAGGGCCCAAAGTGGAGGGGGCCCTTCATTATTTTATACTTTAGCTATTGAAAAATAGCAGATATACAAGCTCACAGCGCAGCACCGAGTGCCGCGCTGCGAGCTTGTAGATCTGCCATGTTTGAAAAGTCTTGAAAAAGTGTGCAAATCTTTGAATATGTACTTTTTAAGCGAACATTTGTAACTCAAATTTTACTTCTGGGGGGTCCCTGGAACTAAATATTTTGAGATGGGGGTCCGTGGCCAAATACATATCATTTAGGCCTAGGGGGTCCTTCACATGAAAAGGTTTGAGCACCACTGACATAGAAACATAGGTTTTTCACACGTTTTCCCGATTTTTCAAAAATAGCAGATCTACAAGCTTGCAGCACGGCACTCGGTGCCGCGCTGTGAGCTTTGAGATCTGCTATTTTTCAATAGTTAAAGCACAAAATGTGAGTGAATCCTTGTACCCAGGGCCCAGAATTTGGTGTGACACCCCTGCAAGCCACATCAATAGATCTCCACACTGCAACAGAGAAGCATCTGTCTCTGTGTTAACGCTATCGGTCACATACAGAGAGAGAGAGAGAGGCGAAGGAAAAGAAAAAAACACGAAAAGGGATGAAAAGAGATAGACAGATAAGGGGAAAAGAGACTGTTTCACTATGTGTAGAAGGTAGAAAGAGAGAAAGAGAACCGAACACGGATAGCAGGAAGGGGCAAGGATTGAATGTCTAAAAATGTTGATTGTTCGTATTTTGATGCCAATGCAATATTATCTTCCCACTGTCATGCCAACAAAGCATTTTGTGCTGAATTGAAATGAAGAGAAAAGATGAAGAGGGAGGGGGAGAGAGAGAGAGAGAGAGAGAGAGAGAGAGTGTGTGTGAGTGTGTGTGTGTGTGTGAGCGTTTGATTCTTGCATGGTTTTTGCGACCAAAGGTCGCAGTTTACCATGAGAAATGGTAAAGGCGGTTCTCATGCCGTGAAGGTGTGTGTACACATTTTTACAGTCTATGGGTTGGTTCCCTTGACACGTGACATCACCTATGTAAAAGTCCATATATGGGTATTCCCCAGAATCTTTTTTATGCCCATATATGAAGATCCCTGATGTCATCGATATACATCACTGGCCAGATGGCCAAGACATGGCCCATATCTGTGTGGCTGGTTAGGATAGGATTCTCCATGTATGGGCATAAAATATATTGTACGTTGTGATGTCATGGGAACCACTCTAACAGAATCCCTTTTATACCCATATATGGAGATCCCTGATGTCATCAATATTAAGCCCATATGGGAATGCCCATATATGGAGGAAGACAGCCCATATCTGTGTGGCTGGTTCAGACAGGGATCTCCATGTATGGGCATAAAAGGGATGCACTGTACTATGTAGGGATCTCCATATATGGGTAACTGGTCCGATATACATCACTGGCCAGATGGCCAAGAATTGTCGCCCTGAGGCGTCTTAAGTCTTCGGGTGTCATAAGTCTTCTTTTGGTGCAATTATTTTTATTTACTTTTTATGTGAACATTTAGGTACAATGAGAAGTTTTACATTGAATCACATCTGTAGAGCTGGGATCGGGCCAATTTTTTCTGTCCGACAGTTTTTGGTCCGACCCAAATCGATGTCCGAGCTTTAATCTTTAAAAGGCTTCTTTGAGGAAGCCACTAATTTACACTCACTAGCAAACTTGTTCTAATGTGCAGCGCATGCAGCGTGCCCGCTTGTTACCTTACCTTTAATATGAATATTAATCCACACTGTGGCTTGTGAAAGTGTTAAATAGTAGGCTACGTTGATTATTAAATAATACAAATAGCCTAATAACGTGCGCTGCGCAGGACGTCTGACAGTGACTCGCTCGAGAAGTTTCTGCGCCTGGAAAATAGCATATCTACAAGCTCACAACGCGTCGCGGATGCGAGGCGTTGTGAGCTTGAGGATTTACTTGAGTGATGTGTTGAACGGACGGACGGACGGACGGACGAACGAGGCTGGCACAGTGCACTGTGACTGCACACAACGGTCAACAGCGCCGAAAAATAATCATCCAATGCAAGGGACAGTAGTGGGAACACAAGCTAGGAGCTCCATTCTGCAGCACGCCACTTCCAATCAAACCACAACAACGCGTTTACCTCAGCGTGGGACTTTTCTCCATGCTCAGTTGTCTCCGTGGCTGCAGCATTAGCGCGAGCAGCACACACACACACACACACACACACACACACACACACACACACACACACACACACACACACACACACACACACACACACACGCACACACACACACACACACACACACACACACACACACACACACAAACACACACACACACACGTGACAGTGACAGTGACACACACACACACTGGAGTTGTACGCTGCGTGCAGCATCTAGAGAGTGCATGATGCATGTCAAAGGTAGGCAGAGGCTATATCAACAATTATGTCCGACCCGAATCGACGTCCGACAATTAATTATGAAAATGCGTCTGGCCCGAGCCCGAGCCCGTCGGGAATGTCGGGCCCCATGGGTTTTCGGTCGGTCCACATTTATGTATAAACAACAGAGGATAATTGGTTGAAAATTGATAACCAGGCTTGCAACCATTAGTAGGTGTGGTGTTAGTTCCTTTTAGCTTGAAACTGTGTTTTGTGTTTTGAAACTGTGTTTTGTTGTGAGCTTGTAGATCAGCTATTTCCACCATCAATGTTCTTTTTAAAGTATAAAGTTGTCAAATATGTCCTTCATTTCTTTGTATATTTAGGTTATGTGTCATATCTGCCATGTGCAACTTCAAAGCCAACAAGCCAAACAGGAATGTAATTGTCAACGACAAAAACACAATTAAATCGTTAATCGCAGTTATTTGAGTGACAATTAATCGTCATGGAAAGTGTCACAATCGTGACAGCCCTACTAACAGGTTGATTGATTGATTGATTGATTCAGTGATTGTACCCAGGGGGCAAACCAGCCTTTTTTTAGGAAACCTGCATTTGCCCCGACATACAAAGTTGTCCACCAGAAATATTATCTATGACCCAGTAGGATCACAACCTATATGGACAACCCGGTCAATTTGTACAACAAAGTCCAATATATGCCTTTAGTTTTAATGGGGGGTGAATAGGGCAAAATTTTAAACTGAGGGATATTTCCACGAAACTTCACAGGTTGATCAATGGTATACATATGAACATCTTTTGTATTGCAAGTTTCCATGAAATCCAATATGGCCGCCACAATATGGCCGCCATAATGTAAGGACCCAGAAAATAGGTTTTGCCTCTAACTTCTGAACCAGATGAGCTAGAAACGCAAACTTGGTGTCTATTTCATGGTGTCTGACCATGGGAGACTCAATGGAATAGCTAATTTCATTATTGGGTGTGTCTGGACCTTTATTGTGCATATTTGCAAGATGGTGGACTCCCAAAATAGAGCTTTAACATAATTTCTACCATGATTGTTGACTGCTTTTGCAAATACAAGCAATATGAATCCATTTGCTAAGATTTATGGCACTGAAGGGACTTATACCTGTATTATTCTTGAGTTTGCATGTTGTCAAAATGGCTGTAAACGAGATATTATATTTCCTGTCCGATTCTACTGTATGTAGTTGTAGCAATGACTTCAGATCAGTGTTGTTTTTGTTGACGAGACGTTAAGGAAAAAGATTTCGTTGACGCCCCTTTTTTTCACGACGATGACGTGACGTTAACGTAACGAGCTAAACATAAGTCTGACGAAAATATGACGAGACGAATGTGTGTTTTCGTTGACGTAACGAAGACGAGACGAACATCTGGTTTTCGGACGACGTTAAATAAACATACATGAAAGCCAGACAATATTATTGTAGTTGTTTCAATGGAGGAGTAGTGGCCAATCATATGGAACGTTTAATATCACGCTTCTAGGACGCATATAGCAAAAGGCTCTGTGATTGGCTGGGATGTCAGCAGGAACACACATGTTGTTTGTTGTTGTGGTCAGAAGTTGCACACATTACAGCTGGGAATGTTACTAAGTTTCTATTTGCAAATGAAAGCTAATCATCTGATTGAGTAAAGACCCTGTATCTGCATCGCGGCAGCAGCGTCAACATCATTTAATAGATTCTGTCGTCGGAAAAGAAGACACGATATGGATCTATTTTACAATCCAGTAAATAATGCAGGCTTACTTACAGTACCACGGAGCGCTGCTATTCCAATCCGGTAAGCTGACGGCACAAGCCTTTTAACAAATCATAATCATTTGCTTTGCTGAGAAGAGAAGAGAAGTTGATTTCCTTTCCCATTGACAACTGGACCCGCCGTGGTCACTTTCCTACTAATCCCTCATCCTCAACGTTTTCTGGCGCTAAGCTTCAGGCTAATGTTGGCTTGTTTAAGCAGACGTAAATTAATTGGATTGCTTGTTTTAAAGCATGCAAACTTTTTCCCCCGCTGGATGCGGAGAACGGTACGCGATAGTGAACGGTGCTATTCTCAAAGGCTACGTTAGTGACGTAGGGGTTGTTTGTTTCCTGTCATCGGCAGCCGACGTCGCGTATGACTGTGACGTCACGTGTAAATCCTTGGAACCCAACAGTACCGTGTGTGTGTGTGTGTGTGTGTGTGTGTGTGTGTGTGTGTGTGTGTGTGTGTGTGTGTGTGTGTGTGTGTGTGTGTGACTACAGTACAGACAGCACAAGCAAGTGCAAGTGGCCATGGATACTGTATTCTTATATTATATTACAATTGCCTCCTGTGTGAACTGTGCATATAAATAGGATGGGGCAGGTGTAATATACACTTGTCATTAGCCTATACGTTATGAATTCAATTGCACCTGTCATCTTTGATTCCAATGTCTAATACTTAATTTATTTATTTAAAGACACATTTTTCATTTTGACTAAAACTATTGACTAAAACTGGACTAAAACCTTTGTGAGGGTTCGTCGACTAAAACTTGACTAAAACCTTTCGAGTTCTAGTCGACTAAAACTAGACTAAAACTATCAAGGATATAAATGACTAAAATCTGACTAAAACTAATAAGCATTTCGTCAAAAAGACTAAGACTAAATCCAAAATGCCCGCCAAAAACAACACTGCTTCAGATAAAATCAGAGACCAAAACAATGTATCTTAGAAATTATTTTTTAATAAAAAAAAAAAAGAAAAAAAGAGAGAGATTATCTCAATGAAATGAATGCAACTGCCTTTTTGGGTCTTTCACACATAGACATGCACATGCTTTCCAACAACTTCAGCTTCAGGGAAATTATAATGAACACATGATTAAAACAGGCTGCATTATAATGCAAATAATTGCTAGTCACTATCACTGTCATGTGTACCTATCCTGCTGCATCTTGTCTCCAGTCCTTGGCAACGACACCCCAAGTAGCATGCAATTCCCTTCTTCGCACATGAACAGTTTTTCTGGCAGCCTTTGATACAGCTACATGATATTGCCTTGTCCATTGATATAGGCCAGGCTGGCTCTGTAGATGGACAGGGGACTGCCTTCCCATCACTGAGAGACCATCCATATTTCAGTGAAGCAAGGGATGTCTGGCTTCGCGATGTGTGCAGTTTTATCTATTATGGCTGCTAGAGCAGCTCTTTTCAGGTGCAGGCCAAAGGCATTTTCTGTAGGTGGCAGCAGCTTCAACAGAGTTGATCGGTTATTTAGGAACTTGTACACTATCAGCTTTGCCAGGTCAAAGTCCTCCGAATGGTCAGCTTTTGATGCATATACAGCTATTGTGAGGTCTCTAGCCTGATTCTTGACATCCTCTGAGAGGGAATAAGAGGAATTTTCACCAAACTCCTGAAGTGCAGGGAGATCTAGACCCATGCTGGTCTTGAACCATGCCTTCTTTCCAGTGAAAAGGGGATAGCTGGTGGTAGATCTGCCACTCAGGCTGTGAATAAAGGGCAGGGCACGACACTGTGCGAGTCCAAGGGCTGAGACCGTGTGATGGATAGGAAGATATGCATCCTGCTCTGTTCTCACCCACAGCTCTGGAAGGTCTAGGAGGTGGGTGGCAGCATGATATAGGCACATGATGATGATGTCTGTGTCATTAGCATGGATGACAACTCTGTCAACTTTTTGAGCCTGGTAAAGAACACAGACATCATACACTTTTGCTGTGACCGGTACAGTGGACCCTGTCTTAAGACAGCTGAGCAGGAACACAGGTATGTCTTTTGCAGGTATTCAAAACCTGCAAAAGAATATGAAGTCTCTGCACAATATACAGCTCCTGATCCTCAAGAGTTTTTTGCTGTCTCTGAAAACAAAGCAAACCTTCTAAGATTCCTCTGTGAAGAATGGTGTCAAAATGAGACACTTAAGTCTGCTCTTGGTACAACCCATCTTTACCTGAGTGGAGGATTTAAAGAAGAGACAAGGAGTGTGGTGATCAAGGAGGGGTGTGTTGTTGATGTCCCTGCACTAGAGTCAACACAACAGGAGGCCGACACAAGGGTAATTCTACACACCATCTACAGTGTCCAGGCTCACAAAGTTGATAGAGTTGTCATCCATGCTACTTGGGGTGTCGTTGCCAAGGACTGGAGACAAGATGCAGCAGGATAGGTACACATGACAGTGTTAGTGACTAGCAATTATTTGCATTATAATGCAGCCTGTTTTAATCATGTGTTCATTATAATTTCCCTGAAGCTGAAGTTGTTGGAAAGCATGTGCATGTCTATGTGTGAAAGACCCAAAAAGGCAGTTGCATTCATTTCATTGAGATAATCTCTCTCTTTTTTTCTTTTTTTTTAATTAAAAAATAATTTCTAAGATAGATTGTTTTGGTCTCTGATTTTATCTTAAGTCATTGCTACAACTACATACAGTAGAATCGGACAGGAAATATAATATCTCGTTTACAGCCATTTTGACAACATGCAAACTCAAGAATAATACAGGTATAAGTCCCTTCTGTGACATAAATCTTAGCAAATGGATTCATATTGCTTGTATTTGCAAAAGCAGTCAACAATCATGGTAGAAATTATGTTAAAGCTCTATTTTGGGAGTCCACCATCTTGCAAATATGCACAATAAAGGTCCAGACACACCCAATAATAAAATTAGCTATTCCATTGAGTCTCCCATGGTCAGACACCATGAAATAGACACCAAGTTTGCGTTTCTAGCTCATCTGGTTCAGAAGTTAGAGGCAAAACCTATTTTCTGGGTCCTTACATTATGGCGGCCATATTGTGGCGGCCATGTTGGATTTCATGCAAACTTGCAATACAAAAAATGTTCATATGTATACCATTGATCAACCTATGAAGTTTCGTGGAAATATCCCTCAGTTTAATATTTTGCCCTATTCACCCCCCATTAAAACTAAAGGCGGCCATATTGGACTTTGTTGTACAAATTGACCGGGTTGTCCATATAGGTTGTGATCCTACTGGGTCATAGATAATATTTCTGGTGGACAACTTTGTATGTCGGGGCAAATGCAGCACACCTTCCTTTGCCCCCTGGGTATTGAGGGAGAGATACAGTAACAGAAAGAGAATCATTTTGCAGAGAAAAAGTAATTCATTCTGTGCACTCTCAGAGTGAAATGAACACTATCACTCTGTGCGGAATCTCTGTATAAACGTGACTTGTATGTGTGTGAGTGCGTGTGTGTGTGTGTGTGTGTGTGTGTGTGTGTGTGTGTGTGTGTGTGTGTGTGTGTGTGTGTGTGTGTGTGTGTGTGCGCGTGCGCGCAGGGTAGTTAACTAGGCCAACAGCTGCTCTGTGGCAGCTGATTTCCATGCTGCTTTGAAGCTCTTTTCTGCCATTATTTCAAAACAGGAGCGTTTTACATATTAATGGACCTCATATTCACCTGGTTAGATGGAGCGACACACACGTGCACAACAATACACGCACGCACCCACGCACGCACGCATACACACAATGTTTTAGACACATTGATACACTGAAGCAAAACATGCTAACAGCCTACGCAAATTTAAAAAAAATAACAACACACGCAAGCACGCACGCACACACACACACACACACACACACACACACACACACACACACACACACACACACACACACACACACACACACACACACACACACACACACACACACACACACAAAAAACCCATTACACACCAACAGGCTAACACATGCACAGCCATGAATGCTCACCTACTACTAATACACGCACGCACGCACGCACACAATGTTTTAGACACATTGATAAACTGAAGCAAAACATGCTAACAGCCTACGCAAATTAAAAACAAATTAACAACACACACACACACACACACACACACACACACACACACACACACACACACACACACACACACACACACACACACACACACAAACCCCATTAAGGCTCATTCAGACAGACCGCGTGTTGCGTGTGTGAACGCACGCATCCCATTCATTTCCAATGGAGAATTGCGCGTGCAGCCGGTCTGGCGCGATACGAAAGAATACGCCCAATTTCACGCTGAGCGCACGCATCAGACCGACTGGCGGGACACATTTAATTTGAATGAAGTTCGTCTTGACCAACATTATCCAAATCTTGTGCGTGCGTGAGCTCTTGAAGCCAATGAAAGCAGCGCGCCTCTGCGTGTAGGTGCGTCTGTGTGAAATGACAGGGACAGAGTGACTGTCAATCAACAACAGCCTCGCGGACTGAAGGACTGGAGGCACACAGAATTGCGTTCTCATGCGCTTAGACTGCATGTGTTTTTTCCGGGTCTGAACAGGGGTTTACACACCAACACGCTAACACATGCACAGCCATGAATGCTCACCTTCCTGTGTATGATTTGCGTGTTACAGTATTATGTAGAAATTCAATTCAACTTCTGCCTGTGTTTGTGTGTGTGTTGTTAAATCAAAGAAATTAGGTGAGATTCTCTCTCTGTGTCCACTCTAAAATATATATAGATAATATCTATGTACTAGTGTATATACCAGGGGTCTTCAACAGGGGGTCCGGTACCCCTGGGGGGTCCTCAGAGTTACTACAGGGTGTCCTCCAAAACCTCCAATCTTTTTTATATTAACAACTTAAACCCTAGCATCCATATTCTGAGAACTGTAGCCAAAAATAGCAGATCTACAAGCTCACAACGCCTCGCCTTGTAGATCGGCTATTTTCGGAAAAGAGGTTTGGTGTAGAGGGGAAAAAGAGCAGACTAAGTACAGGTTGAAAGGTCATGTTTATTATGTACTGATGGTTCAAGTGTTTAAATATCTGAAAACACAAATTGACATGAATCCAAAATACACTGATGATTGTGCTGTCAAACAATGTAACTATATGGAATCTATGAACAGGTTGTGGGGGTCCCTGCTTCTTCTCTCCCTCAACTAAGGGATCCTTGGCCTAAAAACATTGAAGACCCCTGCTATATACAGTATACTGTATGTTCATGAGTATACTCAGATACAGTTTTTGACATTTCTGCCTGATTTGCCACATTGAGGCATTCGAGGGCGTTTTCACACCTGCCTCGTTGAGTCTGGTTGAATTAGGCTCTATCATTTACCCCCCTGGACCTGTTAGTTCCTTTAGGCAGGTCAGTGTGAAAACAACAATCAAACTACTGTTAGGGCTGTCACGATATGACATTTTACATGTTAAAAAATACATGTAATCAAAGATTTGGACGCATTTTCACAACTCTTCAAAAACAGCAGATCTACAAGCTTGCAGCGTGGCACTCGGTGCCGCACTGTGAGCTTGTATATCTGCTATTTTTCAATAGTTAAAGAGTAAAATAATTCCAGGCAACTCAGTCCCACTTTTCCCCCCCTTGTGATGCCCCTGCCTGGTATTACACTCCCTTATTCAGTACAGCCTTCGGGAAGGCTTGTTTTCTAGCCGTTGCATAGACGTTAGTTCAAATTTCTCCTCTCAAAATTGTGCTTGGAAGATTGGAATAATGACTGTGGCGATAAACAAATACAGATTCACTTTTTCTGTCTGTCTGTCTGTTTGTTTGTCTGGACGGATCAAACCACTGGACCTATCGAATGTCTGGTGCATGCTGCCAGTAGACCCGTGAAGTAACTAGAGCCCTGGTCTGCACATGCAGGTCCCACCAGAACTCCAGCCCTGGACTAAGCTGACCCCAACCCACCATTATCTATTTATTTCATTACAATCAGCCAGTGGCGTCAGTTCAGCAAAAGCTAGGGTATGGCAAAGATGGCAGTCCTCATGCGCGCCCACAGGGCATGCGCAGAAAGAATCAGGTTTTTTCCCCGGGTTTCTAGTGCTGGATATGGCAGCCTGGAACGGTTGTTCAAGTGCAGCTAAACTTGGCATGTTAGTAAACGTGCCACAATTAACAATGATGTATTGCATGTGTGCAGCTGACCTGCGGAACCTGGGAATATACCATTTTGTCAAGAAGGGGAGAATAGAAGAAAGTGTGGAAATTTAATTATAATACTTTGTTAAAGTGCATTTTTAGTTATTTTACTGTAATTTACTGTATGGCAGCTGCACACCCCTGCCATACCCAATTGACGCCCCTGGAATCAGCTGATCAAAAAGTCTGTCATGTGATCTTAAATGGGTGAAGAAGAGATCCAGGACGTGAGGCTAATCAATGGGGATTTTAGGATACAATTCTGTCTGTGCATTGGAGATGTAGCGTGGCACTGTGGCAGGTCAGTGGAAGGGTACAGGTGACGGAATACAGACCAGGGAGGAAGTTGTCCCGATTTTGATGGTTCTTCTTCGTGTGCTTTATTTTCGGCAAGCTCAACACCACATTCTCCCAAGTATCCCTGCGGTTGCACGTGACCGTTGGCAGCCAATAGCATTCGAGATGGTACCATTTCTACCAATGAACGTTGATTTCTACAATGATAGCCATACACCCATACAACGGCCAAAAAAGCGTCATTTTCGCAGCATAGAAACCAATGGCTTTCCACTGTCCATATTTTTTACAGTCTAAGTTACAACACACAGTTGTTTTTATGCGTGCTCATAAAACACGCACGTACGCACTCACGCACACGCACACGCACACACACACACACACACACACACACACACACACACACACACACACACACACACACACACACACACACACACACACACACAGAGAGAGAGAGAGAGAGAGAGAGAGAGAGAGAGAGAGAGAGAGAGAGAGAGAGAGAACATTGAAGCAGATCACACAGCTGTGGTCCAACAGAGAACTTGAATGTTAGTCTCTCTCTGTCTTTCCGTCAGGACCTCAGGGATGCAAGCAGATGGAGATCAGGTCAACACAGGATAGAGAGAAGGGAAGGTGAAAGACTGCCAGAGATGAAACACAGATAGGGGAGAAAAAGAGACGGGAGGACATGGACAGGGACAACAGAGAAAGTTAAGAACATGATGTACTGTAGAGAGATGAGATACACTTTGTTAATCCCCAGGGGTAAATTAAGGGTGTGAGCATTGATTGAGTGAATACTTTATTAGCAAGTTCGTTTACAGTGCTGGTCCAGTGAGCATGGGTGTGAGCATGAAATAAAATTAGCAATAGACCAGTAAGACTCCCTAAATCGGGAGATAAGCGACCGTCACGTCGCATACACACACTTTAGAAGGCAATGGTAGCCAATCAGGAGGGAATATGGGAAATGGGACAGATCCATGTTGATGAGATGACTTAAGAGATACTGTGTACCGCTTTGTGTGATTTTAGGGCAAAATCAGTATCCAAAAATCAGTGTCCAAAAATGTGTTTTGCAAGAATCAGCCTCATGGTGGCGCTAGAAGAGGGCCATGTGAGAAATCAGGGCCAGAGGTTGTGGTTTGGCAGCCAAGGAGTGTACAGTATGTGAAAAGTTTGGCATGGATAGGGGCAACGTTGGCAGAGATATGAGTAGGGCAAAAGTGTGACGTGATGTGTGACGGACAGACTGACAGACAGCCGGTGGAGGTTTTGATTGTAACTGCGACCTGACAGTCGCAACCACACACTGATAAAACATCCTCAACACATTAAAGGACTGAAGCGTCCTCTGGAGGTACAGTACTTACTGCCTGCTCTGTGTTGTCCTTTCAGTCTAGGTCAACGTTCAAGTGCATGTGTCCATGCATGCGTGCGTGATGGTGAGATACGTTGTTCCAAAAAGTTGTCTTTTTTTTCTGCCCTTTAGTTATAATATTCATTAGAGACGCACACATCGAGGCTGCAGCGTGTTTGAGAGATGATAAATGACCAGTGTCTCTGTTTAGCTCCTCTTCCTGAACAGCTGCTCTTGCCATATGCGTACTAACACTTAGACACTGTGCTCGTGTCACGTTTACAGCACAACATGGATTGTGTGGCAACAGAAGAGAGAGAAATGCGAGTTTGTGTAACCAGTAACACTCCCTAATCGGGAGATAAGCGACCGTAGGTCACTTATCTCCACAAATAGGGCAAAAATGTGTTTTGCCAAAATCTTCCTGATCCATGTTGATGACATGAGTGTAGACATACTGTGTAGTGATTTTGGTGATTTTAGGGCAAAATCTGTAGGAGCAGTGTCCAAAAATGTGTTTTTAAAAATCGGCCTGGAGGTGGCGCTATATGGGAGGGATTCATGTTGATGGGATGAGTGTAGACATACTGTGTACCGATTTGCGTGATTTTAGGGCAAAAATTGTAGGAGCAGTGTCCAAAAATGTGATTTGCAAGAATCGGCCTCATGGTGGCGCTAGAAGAGGGCCATGTGAGAAATGAGGGGTGGGGTGTCCGCGCCGGCAAGGCGGACGAATAGGTACCGGTCCCGGCTGTCCCGGTCGCTCCTAGCCGGAGTTACGGCATTTTATGTGAGCTGCAGTGTAGGGGGTCCTCCACTGGGGGCGCCACCACTTTTGCATCCGTTCTGGAGCACCAGGAGTGGGTGGTCCCCGGGAATTCCCCGTGAGCAGCCCCGTGGGGGTGGTCATTTGGTCAGTTTAGCACATTTGGTCATTTTTTACATCTGGGGGTCCCCCAGGGAGCTGGGGGTCCCTGGAGCTCCGGGGGTCCTTGGAGGTTGTAGTTTGGCAGGTAAGGAATGTGTGTGCAAAATTTGGCATGGATCGGGGCAACGGTTGCGGAGATATGAGCAGGGCAAGAGTGTGACGTGTGAGGTGTGACAGACAGACTGACGGACTGACGGACGGACTTACACTTTGTGCAGGGTTTGATAGTAAATGCGACCTACGGTCGCAATAAATATGACGGGGGGTGTCGCACCAAATTCTGGGCCCTGGGTACAAGGATACACTGTGTTATTTTGTGCTTTAACTATTGAAAAATAGCAGATATACAAGCTCACAGCGCGTTTTTTTGTTTTGTTTCTATATCAGTGGTGCTCAAACTTTTTCATGTGAAGGACAAAATGTATTTGGCTACGCCTACGGACCCCCATCTCAAAATATTTTGTTCCAGGGACCCCCCGAGAAGCAACATTTGAGTTACAAATGTTCACACAAATACAAAGATTTGCACACATTTTCGCGACTTTTCAAAATAGCAGATCTACAAGCTCGCAGCGCGGCACTCGGTGCCGCGCTGTGAGCTTGTAGATCTGCTATTTTTCAATAGCTAAATATAAAATAGTGAAGGCCCCTCCACCTTGGGCCCTAGTAACTCAGCCCCACTCCCCCCCCCCCCCCCCCCCCCTTGTGACGCCCCTGAATATGACACCATAAAGTCATCTCAGAAAGGTATACACATTGCATTAGCTGTGCTCTTTCTCCTTGGATGCATGTAACCCTCTTTCAGCCAGAAATGTTGCTAATTATTTGGTTACGTATTGTCTATTCACAGTTTAAGCCATATATTGTACATTATGTGATTATTGCGACCGTAGGTCACAAGTTAACTATGAGAAAAATCACAGCTTGTCCGCGTCCTTCTGGACGTGTACACATTTTTACAGTCTGGGTTTGCCACTCTGACATCATGCTCTGATGTCACTGTGACGTCCGGCACACGTGTATCTCTGAAGGTCACGCCTGACACTGTGGTTCACTTGACACATCACTGTGACATCACAGGTGACATCACCTATGTAAAAGTCCATATATGGGTATTCCCCAGAATCCCCTTTAAGATCCCTGATGTCATCGATATGCATCACTGGCCAGATGGGCAAGACATGGGCCAGTGTGGCTGGTTCAGATAGGGATCTCCATGTATGGGCATAAAATATATTGTATGTTGTGATGTCATGGGAACCACTCATATATATTAAAGCTATATCTAACATATCTAGCTCATATCTAACAGGACCTCATATGGGAATGCCCATATATAGAGGAAGACAGCCCATATGTGGCTGGTTCAGACAGGGATCTCCATGTACGGGCATGCATGTATACCCTCTTGTTTTGTAGCCTGACAGACACTGTAAGACAGGAAGGAATACAGTACAGTATATATCTATGTGTCACAGATGCTCAGGAAGGAGTGGAAGACAGATAACAGGAAGTTGCTGCCACCCAGATATGGTGTGACTTTAAGTGAGGGATGGGGAGAGAGAGAGAGAGAGAGAGAGAGAGAGAGAGAGAGAGAGAGAGAGAGAGAGAGAGAGAGAGAGAGAGAGAGAGAGAGGGAGAGGTAGGGTAATATAATCTTTCTGCTGTCTCATGGATGAGTGAAACACAATTCAAAATGAGTGTTTTAGTGTGTGCATGTACGTGTGTGTGCGTGTGCGCGCGTGTGTGTGTGCGTGTGCATACGCGTGCGTGCGTTTGCACGCGTGCGTGCGAGTGTGGGTGTGAAGCATGTGCAAATGTGTTTGTATCAGGGGTCACCCTGGGCTCACCCTGACCATTATGTGTGTGTGCACGCACGCACGCACACACACACACACACACACACACACACACACACACACACACACACACACACACACACACACACACACACACACACACACACACACACACGACTCAGTATTTACCGTATGCTTATGCTAAGGGCGAAAGCAGGCGGAATCGCCCCGCAAAAAGGATCTCGGGGTTGGGAGTGGCACAGAACAGGTGGGGTAAGCGCGATGAGGCGTCAAACTGCAACGGTTCTGCTCAATATTATGCAAATCAAAAGCGTATAGCAACCGTTTCCGCATTGAAACTCCACACCACTTCAGATGGACAGAATAACTGGACTGCTGCAGTGGAGAATATCGATAACGAGCTCTTAATCTAGAAGGTGCAGGTGAGAAATTAATCACCACAGGGCAAATACGTGGTCTATGTTGTGACAAAACTGTATGGATTGTGTACAGTCAAGCTGTAATAAACGGACATCAAGCCAGCCTGTTTCTCTTGGCTGCCTGTCAAGCACTGCTGCTGGGGACAGCTGCTGCCTTGAACCATCTGGAGTGGGGGGGTGTGTGTGTGTGTGTGTGTGTGTGTGTGTGTGTGTGTGTGTGTGTGTGTGTGTGTGTGTGTGTGTGTGTGTGTGTGTGTGTGTGTGTGTGTGTGTGTGTGTGTGTCACTAAATCCACAGTTTAGTTCATCGGCACAAAACGATGGTTTTGGTTGTTAACACTATACTGTAGGTGGATCGTATTTGTTTTCTTAAATGCAGACATAGAAATCAGGGGTCTTTAACAGGTGGTCCGGGACCCCTAGGGGGTCCTCAGAGATACTACAGGGGGTCCTCCAAATCTTTGTGTGATAGAAACCTTTTTCCTCCTTTTTTATATTAACCACTTGAACCCTAGCGTCCATATTGTGAGAACTTTAGCCAAAGATAGCAGATCTACAAGCTCGTAGCTGAGCTTGTAGATCGGCTATGTTCAAAGACCTTTGGTGTAGAGGGAGAAAAGAGCAGACTAAGTACAGAGTGAAAGGTCAAGTTGAGGTTCAAGTGGTTAAATATCTGAAAACTCAAATTTGACATGAATCCAAAATACACTGATAATTGTGCTGTCAAACGATGAAACTACCGTTGTTTCGTGTTGAGATTGGCACATCGCCAAGATCACACAGGTCTTTTTTTATTTTTTACTCTCAAAAAAGCGGTGCATTTGAAAATGCATTGCAGTGCACATCATGGGGTGATCACTGCTTGCCTCCTGTGAATTGATTTATTTTTATTTTTGTTTATTTTCTTTTTATTTCGTTGCTGAGTGAGGTCAGCAGCCAAAGTGACGTGAGTGAGAGGAAAAAAAACCTGGGTGAAATGTGCCAATGTCAACAGGAAACATCGGTATATGGAATCTGGGGGTCCCTGCTTCATCTCTCTCTCAAATAAGGGGTCCTTGGCCTGAAAACGTTGAAGACCCCTTGCTGTAAATCACAGTGTGTCTCCGATATGCCCACAGGCGTGGCTAGGGACGTGCTGGCCATTGGGAAAAGCCCGAACGGCCGGTTCATTCATGGCCGGTCCAGGCCGGCCATTAGGGAAAAAATGAAAATAAAATGTCGCCCCTTTTCAATTTTGGGGGCTGGGCGCTTTGCTTTGCTGCTTCATCACACAAGGCCGTAGCACAAAAGTAGTGAAAACAGCAGATCTACAAGCACACAACGCCTCGCAGTGCGAGGTGTTGTGTGCTTGTAGATCGGCTGTTTTCACTAGTTTAAATCATTTTAAAAATGATAAATACAAAACAAACGGTTTTGGACATACAAGGTTTCCACCCGACAACGACGAAATATAACTCATGTAATTGGCCCACTGGCTTGTCACTTGTCATGATCTGAAATGGCAAATCTTTGAGTAGCAGCAGCAGCGCTATAGAGAGAGATCTCTCTCTATAGCGTGCAATGAGGGCCTCTCCAACTCTTTTTCCCGGGCTGAATCAGGGGCCCAGCACGTCCCTGGGCGTCGCATTTGAGTGGAGCAAGCGTGGCGTTCACGTCATGCAGCGCAGCGTAACCCATTATTACAGTACACACCTTCATCATTTAGACTCATGTTCTTCCACTAGCACTGTATTGACAACCAGTACCTCTGAATCTGATTCCTATTGAACTGGGGAGTCCAACGGTAACTGTTACTTTGATGACCGATCATCTGTATTGATCACGTCTATTGATTTTGTCTGTTTGATTTCTTCCACAGCACTGATATCTGCAGGGTGCTGCACCCACCCATGTAGGAGTGTAAACCTTTGGGACAGGTGAGTTCACACAAACACGCACGCGCACGTGCACACACGCGCGCGCACACACACACACGCACGCACGCACGCACACACACACACACACACACACACACACACACACACACACACACACACACACACACACACACACACACACACACACACACACACACACACACACAGGGTATGGGTATTCCCCCAAATCCCTTTTATGCCCATATATGAAGATCCCTGATGTCCTCGATATATGGGGCTTTTAAGCCGTGACATCATTTTGTAGTCAGACCTCCAAGCAGATGTATTGGCTGTTCCTCGCTATTTCAACAGATCCGAGACAAAAATAACGACTAAAGTATAATTCTACCACTTTCCTTTCAACAACAAAGAGAAGAAAAAATAGTAAATAGTAAAAATAGTAAAAAGATTCGCTTTTTTGGGGGGCAAAAGTTCTCCTCTGCCTACAAAATGATGTCAGACTTAACAGCCCCATATCACTGGCCAGATGGCCAAGACATGGTCCATATCTGTGTGGCTGGTTCAGATAGGGATCTCCATGTATAGGCATAAAATATATTGGTACCCCCTTATGCCCATATATGTAGATCTCCAAGGCATCAAACCCAGGCCCTAACTCGCCAAGGCCCTGCTTGGCTTTACTAATTAACATACGTTTTATGATATGGAGATTCCTGTCCGAATGTCATCAATATTAAGGACATACCTGGGAATGCCCATATTTGGTAATGCCCAATTGCCCATATATGGGCATGTTTTGACATAACATTGTTGACTATCATGCAGGGGTCTCCATATGTGGGTAACTGGTCCGATATACATCACTGGCCAGATGGGCAAGAATTGGCGCCGCATGTCGCCCTGAGGCGTCTTACTAGTAATATAAGAATGTCCCACCTGTCACGGTGGGACATGTTTCACACTAGGGCATTCACAAATAGTGATTTTTAGTATTCGAATGATTCCACCTCAAAGTATTCGAATAGTCGAATATTCGACAGGACTGGCCAAACTGGCAAATATTAAGTAAGCAAGAGGCGAACATTGTGAAAATAGCCGATCTACATGTAGATCTGCTATTTTCACGTTTATGTGTTATGTTTATCTGCGGAACCGAGTCACATTAAATGTAATACCTCCAATTCCAAGTGCTTGTCAGGGTGGGGGTCCCCAGTTCAAATATGTTTATTTTGGGTGTCACAGCCTAAAAAGGTTTGAAAACCCCTGGTACGGTATAGAGCATTAACAAATTCATCCACCGGGGGCATTGACAATGGGGACGGTTCTCTATTCCGAAACCCCCCCTTTTCGAAACCCCCCCTTTTCGAAACCCCCCCTTTTCGAAGCCCCCCCTTTTCGAATTTTGATTTTCGGAAAGGGGGGGTTCCCGAATTGCGGTCGGGACCTCACCATTCCGAAAATCTGAATTTGAGCAGATTATTCCACCAGCAGGGCTTAAAGTGAGCCGGAACGGCCGGAACCCCCGTCAACACTAGGGCTTTGCACATAAAAAGTGCTGCTGCATTATATCCTATATTAATTATATTATGGACGTATAATTGCAACATGTTGATAATAAAGTGAATAGTTATATATGGACGTATAATATGCATGACGCACTGTGCGTCCTGTGCGTCTGGGAACACATTGCCAAATGGAACCAAAAAAAGAGAAAAGAAGAAAAAAAAAGGCCAAGCCGATCATCATCATAGATTCAAAGCTCCGCCTAAAAATAAACACGGAATGCATGCCAAACTATTGCGTGATGCCTGATCAATGGTTGTGAATGTGATAATCGATTTGGGTGCACGGTGGTCGCCCGCAGTGAGTGCACCTGCTGGCTGGCTGTGCTGCTCCTGCATTATTCAGTCTGAAAAGTCATCCAATAAACTGAATAAAGACTACTATGTGAATTGTGAATAACTCTTTACCTATAGGCTACTGTGCTGCTGCTGTGATGCATTTTTAAGGTCCATGAAGAAGTAATCCGTTATTTGGGGTGACGACAACCAGAATGCAGAATAGACTATCATTAAAGTTTGGCTGAGAATGTAATATGGTTTAAATGATCTAATGTAACTTTGAGAAGCGCAGAGCTGGTCAGAGTCAATCAGACCAGCTGCGGGACTGCTGCGCTAATTGGGTTGACTCGTTGACCTAGGCCTACTTGCGCTATTCGGTTTATAATTGAAAAATGGAAATGCATTGACAGTAGGCCTATTAATTCATTTATCAAAATATCAAAATTCATTAAATTTGTCCACACAGCAGTGTGGAAGGAAGACAGACAGACAGACAGACAGACAGACAGACAGACAGACAGACAGACAGACAGACAGACAGACAGACAGACAGACTGATTGATTTCATTTTCCCATTGCAATCATCTGGGGACCCCCCGAAATAATTTGGTTCCCAACCCACAGGTTGAGAACCACTGATAGCCCAGCTCCCAGTTACAGCAATGCACAAGCCAGATGACCCCTAGCTGGTGATTTTTTTCTCTCTTTTTCCCTGAGATAAAGGGTGACAATTACATTGCTAAGGCTAATCCTAAAAGAAAAACCTGTCTTGCCTGTTTCTCCTTTCATTAAAGTAAATGGCACTGCTTATGTCTAACACATTTAGAGAGGTTCAGTTTTAACCTATTCTCTGAGGATGCAGGACACCGAGTTTAGCCTCTATGGGTTAATGCACTGCTTTCAAGGAAAAACAAACAAAGGTGTGAATTACTCCAGTCAATGAATCAATTAGCGCCGGTCATTATTTGCTTTCAAGGAAAAACAAATAATAGATGTGTGAATTGCGCCGGTCATTAGCTCCTGCTGTGCCATCAAACAAATATGGTACACCAATTAAGGATCAAAGCAAAGGCAATTGGTGGTGATCGAGGGTTTCGGTCTCGGGAGGTTTGAGTGGAGTTTTTGGTGTGGGGATTCGACCAGAGATGACATCTGCTAATTAGACTACAGTCTCACAGCTGAAAAAGGGAACTGCGCTGAACTTCATGACAACTTCATTAGAAATGTGCATTTATATACACTTAAACTTTATTTTGGTTTGTCTACTGTTGAGTGAGAAAACAATGTGGCACATTAAGTTAATCATCTGGGGACCCCCCAAAATTCCCGACCCTCAGGTTGCAGAACCACTGCTGTAGTATTGGTAATTACTTTTATCGTTATCTTGATGTCAAAACTTTTTTGCGTTTACTTATTATTATTTAATTATTATTGTTATTTAAAACTGTCGTCATTGAAATAAATATGCCATCTCAGCTGTTACAGAACACTGTTTAATTTATCGCAAGAAAGTTCTAATTTGGTTTGAAAAGTAGGCTATGAATGAAGAATGAATGAGCTTTATTACCGGTATATTGTTGCATAAAACAAGTTCAAGAACAACGAAATTGGAGCAAACCTTTATTGTTAAGACAAAACAATAAGTTACATTTATAAAAAAGTATAGATAGCCTACGAAGTAAAAAAAAAAAAGTCCCGTTCAGTTCAAACAGTGGGATAGGTCTTTGAGGATGCTGTGGGTCTTTCTGAGAAGTAGCCTACATAACCGGAGAAATACAGGTTATTTCTGTGCTTTTCATCACTTGAAAGCAATAGTAGCGTACACGGCACGCACATTGGCATCAGGCCGCAAAAAGTAGCTGCATTTTGAGCTTGTAAAACGGCTATTTTCATCAATTTCATGGATGGTTGAAGTGGTTAGACTACTGTAAGTTTTGTAATAATAAATGCAAGCACAAACGCAGACATTCGTTTAGAATTAGGCTAAAGGGAGATGGGGAGAGAGAGAGAGAGAGAGAGAGAGAGAGAGAGAGAGAGAGAGAGAGAGAGAGAGAGAGAGAGGCGGCGCGTAATGAAGGCTAGGGGAGGCTGTGCGCCTTCCCAAATGCTGCTGGGTATTTCCAAATGATATAACCTAATATAAAGTAGGCTACGGACGCTGAACGCAGCTTTAGGCCAATATAGACAGCGGCGGCCGCGGCGCTGAGAACAGCTGGCTGTACAACAAGCTTCAGTCATACAGTATCCTACACACTCACATCGCGTCGCGGATGTGCCTGGTGTGACTCTGAGCTTGGAGGTCTGCTATTCTCTGCACGCATCATCATCGTGGGACGGAGATAAATTAGGCTTGATGATGGATGGGCTGCAGCTGATGTGATCATAGCCTACTCATAGAGCGCTTTCTAGTCTCTGTCTCTCCGTTCTCGTAGGCTACTCCGATTTTTTACTTAGGTAAAAGTATCAATAGCCTACTGCATTATTGAAATACTTTGTTACAAGTTAAAGTCCGGAATTCAAAATGCACTTGGGTAAAAGTAGGCTACGAAAGTGATGACATCAAAATAGGCTCACAATGTGTCACAGCGCAGCGCGACGCGTTGTGAGCTTGTAGATTGGCTATTTTCAAATAGTCTATAAAACGGGGCTAAAGGTACTATGTTTTATAATAGCCAGGCCTATCATAATTTACATCTGCAAAGTAACTAGCTATGTTTACTTTTCATACAATTGTAGTGGAGTAAAAATACAATAGGCCTTTTTGGCTAGTATTAAAAAAAAAAAAAAAGCCTTCCCAAACGTTTGGCTCACCCGCCGCCTTGAGAAAGAGAGATGTTCTCTCATGCGAGAGAGAGAGGCTAAAGTCAGATATAAAGATAGTCTTATATAGGCTATATTCGGAATAGAGGGGTGCTATTGAAGAAGAGCAAACACCCCCATTTCGAAGAAAGGAAGTCAATGATCGGAAAGCGGGTGCTTTTTCATTTCGGAAAAGCGGGGCTTATATAACATTTGGAGACACCGCTATTTCGAAGAATGGAAGTCGACGTTCGGAATAGCGGGATTTCGTAATAGCGGGGTGAACCCATTGACAACAACGTCGAATAGTGACTTTGATATTCGAATATTCGAATATTTGGTGAATGCCCTATTTCACACTGGCGCAAATGATTCCCAGAACTCCTTGCCCCATCATTCATTGCACAGAGTGTATCTGCTATCAATAGAGCTTCCATAGAATCAACGAGCGCTGTATGCACAATGAAGGCCGGCTTGTGTAGCCGATGGCTTTTCTGCCTGGAATCTATATTTCCCCCACAGCCTGTTTGTGTTCTTCACAGAACTGCATAGTAGAAATACACTGTAGAATGTTACTTCAGTATCATACGAGCAAATAGGCATATCTGGCAGTGAGGCTCACTGAATACAGTGCATTGCCCATTAGGGATGGGACTATAAGCGATGTTATCGTTTATCGTGATAAACAACACTCGCGATAATCGTATCGCGGAGAGTTAATTTATCGTGATATCGTCCTCCGTCATGCACTGGGTTCAATTCACCTTTTATTTGCCGAGCTGGATATTATCCGGTACCACTTAAACCCTCTAGAATTGGTAAAAGGTACTTATTATATACCTACTTGATACAGTCTTTTTTTCGCTCTCTATCAAAATGCCTTCGCCAAAAAATTGCCGATCGATAAGCTCACAACGTGTCGTTGTGAGCTTGTAGATAAGCTATTTTTTTGACAAAATGTTCCGCCCCAGGATAATGGATTTTGATTATCGCGATGATAACGTAAATCGTGATTTCTTTTGTCACAATCATAGCGATATGACATTTTCATATCGTCCCATCCCTATTGTACATAAAACAATGATAACACTGTACAGATGATGATACTGCAGGGAGAACATTATACCAGTGCAAAATTATGTATGAGTTTGTAATCCATTCTGATGGTCTGCTCTGGAATCAGAGAGTGGCAGATCACAGAATGATTTCTTCATTTACAACTGAAAAAGTCTGAGCCAGAGTGCCACGATGGTTAAACGTTTCTAGACAGCGCTACGTTAACAATGTTACATTATAATAATATGAATGTGTTTTGTAAGGTAGTGCGTAATGTGTTTCTTTATGATTTGTGAAAGGAGATTTTTTTTTTCTTTTTACATATCGTCGTTGTCGGGTGGAAACCTCGTATCTCCAAGTTTCAAATGTGTATGTTCTTTTGCAAAGTAAAGCCCTGCTTCATACGAGGCCGTCGCAGCAGATCTACAAGCACACAACGCCTCGCGGTGCGAGGCGTTGTGTGCTTGTAGATTGGCTGTTTTCACTAGTTTTGTTCATTTTAAATGATAAATACAAAATGAACGCTTTTGTACATACAAGGTTTCCACCCGACAACGACGATATACAATGTAGCATAATGGAGGAACACTTTGGATAAAAAGAACGGACCAAGTACAGACTCCATGGGGTCAGTGAAGTATACAGGGTTCAAATTGGGAGGGCGCACCAAAGTAGATATCTGTGTGTATCGTGTCTAGGGATGGAGCCCTAAACAAGGGTAGCTCGATAACCCGATAACAGATTTATTGAGTACCCGGTATCAATAAGCTTTGGGCTTATCAAGCCTGTTATCAAGCATAGCAGCCCATGATGTCATGTTTAAACAATCAAGACAAGAGGCGATCAAGAAACTATTACGGTACTATCCATAATAGAAAGCCATTTAACACTTATTGCACACTAAGGAATGATTGTTTTAATGATATTTAATGATATTTGTTACTTTTGTCAATTGTCATCTTCATAGATGGTGGTAAGCTCACAGTCGCAACAACTGGCCAATATAAAAAAGATACAGTAATGATCTGAATTTGTCGTGTCATATCTTTCCACGAAATATTAGAAAAAGCTCAATAGTTGGCTCGATAAAAGCCCGGCTCAATAAGCAGGATCGATAAGGTGCTTATTATCAATAAGAATTAACAAGCTCTGTCCCTAATCGTGCCTGTGTATTAGGGACTGTACAGTATCTGTGTGTGTGTGTGCGTGCGCGCTCACGCGCATGTGTGTGTGTTTGTGGTATGTGTGTGAAGGGTGGGGTCACGACCTCAGACAGTCACTCTGCTGTGGCCTGTAGGCTGACTGATGCATGCTGGGAGCAGGACATTCATATTTAATGATAAAGAAAGTAGTTAATGGGAGAATAAATCAGCTGCAGGCTTCACCTGGAGAGGAGGGTCCTCGTTCTGCTGAGCAAACACTCCACACAGCACGCACGCACACACGCACACACAGGCACGTGCACACATAGACTTCAAAGGGGGCTTGAGCCCCTGCCCTTTTATCCATCTGTAAAAAGCGTCCTCTCCAGACCATGAATGCAGTTTTTACTATGGTGAAAGAAATGCAAATGCCCTCTTTCCATGCCATACCTGAAGGCAACATTCAAGAGAATTGCCTTGTCCAAACTCTCATGAACTTGAATGCATCATCTTATGTTGAAAGAATTGCCCTCTCTGTGTAGAAATGCATGCTGTTACGCCACATCTCCAGTATTGACTTGATTATGCTCAGTTCAGTGTGGTATCACACACTGAAAATAGCCAACCTCCAAGCTCATAACGCGTGGCGTTGCGACGCGTTCTGAGCTTGGAGGTCGGATATTTTCGAGTTTTCCACCAAAAGGCCCTTTTAGGAATGTCAGCCCCTGCCTCTCTAATATTCACTGCACGTCCCTCAGTGACATGACTGTGTTGTTCTTGTTTTTCAGCTATGATGCCTCCTGACCACAATAGGCCTCCTCATCACATGCTGCACAGTACACACACACACGTGCGCGCGGCGCACGCACACACACACACGCACACACACACCCGCACACTAGGGCTGTCACGATTATGACATTTTAC
Organism: Nannobrachium achirus; assembly: GCF_963921795.1. Classification (NCBI taxonomy): domain Eukaryota; kingdom Metazoa; phylum Chordata; class Actinopteri; order Myctophiformes; family Myctophidae; genus Nannobrachium; species Nannobrachium achirus. The sequence continues at coordinate 62,112,050 of NC_137833.1, forward strand.
ATGGCGATTAATTGTCCCTCAAATAATTGCGATTGTTGTTGACATTTACATTTCTGTTTGGCTTTTAGGCTTTGAAGTTGCACATGGCAGATATGACACATAACCTAAATATACAAATAAATTACTGACATATTTGACAACTTTATACTTGAAAAAGAACACTGATAGTGGAAATAGCCGATCTGCTATTTCCACTATTTTTTGAAAATGTTTGAAAATATGAAAATGTTTCAACATGTAAACGATTATGGCGATTATGTCAAATAATTGCGATTAAACGATTATGTAATAATTGTGACAGCCCTAACGAGCACACACACACACACACACACACACACACACACACACACACACACACACACACACACACACACGCGCACACACGCACACACACACACACACACACACACACACACACACACACACACACACACAGAGAGAGACCATCCGGCGAGAGAGACCCCCACTCGACAACAAACCAAGAGCGAGCACACGCACAACCCCGGAGAGACCCTTCATTACAGAGAAAACACGGAGAGGCCGTCAGCGGTGGACACAGCACTAACTCATTAAAGATACTGTACTCCTGGTCAAATATTACATAACTACAAGAGAAGGTTACACAGATTTGTGCTTGAATTAAAGTAAAGGAGTACTTGACTTAAAGGTATTCAAACGGACATGCTTGGCAAATCTGTTATTTTCATTACTTGAAATATAGGCCTTAAAGGAGCAGTTCACCCCCCAAATGTTTTTTTCTTCTTCTTTTTCTCTATTGATTACTCACGCCATGGAGACGTGAGTTCAATATATTTTTTTTTCTTTTTTTTTTTCGCGTTCCTAAGACAAAGATTTGATTATAATAAATGTACCCTGATGGTTTTCCCCATCCAGGGCCATGCATTTGGGTCCCCATCCGGAATCAATGGAGGTAAATTTACTATAATCAGATGTTTGTCTTAGGAATGTGACAAATACAAAAAAATATTATTGAACTCAAGTCTCTATATGGCATGAGTAATCAATAGAAGAAAAAAAAAACATTTGGGGGGTAAACTACTCCTTTAAGTGGTTAATTAATAATGTACCCCCCCCCCCCCCCCCCCCCCCCCATTCCTAGAAATAGTGGTGCAGTCCAAAGTACAATATTTGTCTTTGAAATGTAGTGGAGTGAAAGTCTGTATCCCAAAATACAAATACAAAAGTTACTTTGTCACTCTCCACTACTGGAGACCATGCACACAACCAGGGGTGTTGCACCAAATTCTGGTATTTTTCAATAGCTAAAGTATAAAATAATTCCAGGCCCCTCCACCTTGGGCCCTGGTAACTCAGTCCCACTTTCCCCACCCTTGTGACGCCCCTCCATACACCCCAAGAGAGACAGAAATCATACACCCCAGGAGAGACCATGCACACATCAGAGACCCCGTCGCCCCCCCAAGAAAAACTATGACCCAGCAAGTACTGTATGATGGACACAGAGGTGAAAGGGGAGGACTTTGAAGACGGGATGATGGATGGAGCTCTGCACAAAGAGAAACCCACGAACATGAACATCTCTGCTGCTGCCAACAAAAAAGGTTCTACCTCTTCTGAGAGAGAGAAAGAAAGAGAGCAATAGAGAGAGGGAATGAGAGAGGGAATGAGAGAGAGAGAGAGAGAGAGAGAGAGAGAGAGAGAGAGAGAGAGAGAGAGAGAGAGAGAGCATTCTGCACATTAAAGGAGTAGTTCACCCCCAAAATGACTTTTTTTCTATTGATTACTCACGCCATGGAGAGTTGAGTTCAATCATCATATATTTTGATCACAGTAAATTTACCCCCATTGATTCTGGACCCATTCGGGTCCCCATCCGGAATCAATGGGGGTAAATTTACTGTGATCAAATGTTTGTCTTAGGAATGCGACAAATACCAATAAATATTATGGTATTATAACTCAAGTCTCCATGGCGTGAGTAATCAATAGAAAAAAGTCATTTTGGGGGTGAACTACTCCTTTAAGGGACATATTAGGGGACAAGGTTCTCTGTTGATATTTTCATGTGATTATTGCAGGTGTTGGGTTTTAAATTATATTCCAAGTTAGTTTAGGATTAAATCTGAAACAATTTACAAAAATACTGTCTTAAAAAAAAAAAAAAAAAGTACATTCACATTATGGTCAATGAATCATTTATCTTAATTCATTTTGAGGTGGCAGGTTGTAATGGAAAAACAAATAATACTGAAATCCTTTTGTAAGACGGTAATGAAACGTAGCTCAATTTGACATGCCATGTGCCAAGGGCACACACAGTAAGTGATTCTTTCCTCTCATGGCATGTGAATATGGTCAATTCTCCCTATAGCAAGGGGTCTTCAACAGTGGTCCGGGACACCTAGGGGGTCCTCAGAGTTACTACAGGGGGTCCTCCAAATCATTTGTTTGTTTTTCCCCCCTTTTTTATATTAACCACTTAAACCCTAGCGTGCATATTCTGAGAACTTTAGCCAAAAATAGCCGATACAAGCTTGTAGATCAGCTATTTTTGGCAAAGAGCTTTGTAGGGGAAAAAGAGCAGACTAGTACAATTAAAGGTCAAGTTTATTAAGTATTGACGGTTCAAGTGGTTAAATATCTGAAAACCCATATTAACATGAATCCAAAATATACTGATGATTGTGCTGTCAAACAATGAAACTACCGGTATATAGGCCTAGAATCTATGAACAGGTTGTGGGGGTCCCTGCTTCATCTCTCTCTTAACTAAGGGGTCCTTGGCCTGAAAACGTTGAAGACCCCTGCCTCCTCTCTCTTGTAGTGTCCATTCAAAGATGATTTCGTGGGCATTCTGCTTTATTGGACAGTACAGTGGAGAGAGAGAGAAAGGACAGACAATGTCACAGGGAGAGGAGAGGATTTATTTTTTATCAGGACATGGACATAGTATAGGGCTGTCACGATTATGACATTTTAAATAATTGCGATTAACGATTTAATTGTGTTTCGTCGTTGACAATTATACATTCCTGTTTGGCTTTTAGGCTTTGAAGTTGCACATGGCAGATAGGACACATAACCTAAATATACAAAGAAATGAAGGACATATTTGACAACTTTAAACTTAAAAAAGAACATTGATAGTGGAAATTGACGATAAGCTCACAACGCTTCGATCTGCTATTCCCACCATTTTTTAAATGTTTGAACATATAAACATTTTTCAACATGTAAACGATTATGACGATTATCACAAAATAATTGCGATTATGTAAAATAATTGCGATTATGTAATAATTGTGACAGCCCTACATGGACAGTACACAGGCTGCGTCCTCTCATACAGCAGTGGTTCTCAGAGTGGGGTCCGGGGACCCCCAGGAGTCCTCCATGTGACTCCCGGGGGTCCCCAGCAAAATAAGTGAATAAGTGAAGTAAGCAGCATCAAAATCTATTTAACCACACTTTTGCCCTATGCTGTACATTGGCGATTTGAAAAATAGCTGATCCACAATCTCACAATGTGTCGCCAAGCCATGCATTGGGAGCTTATAGATCAGCTATTTAAAAAATATATATATTTTGTAAACACTTTAGCAACTCAAATCTTGTTTGGGGTCCCTAGCACAAACATTTCCTAGCACAAAAATGTCAAATGGGGGTCTGCAGCCAAATACATATATAGTTGAGGGTTTATGTGAAAAGGTTTTAGAACCGCTGTCTTACAGTATTAGTGCTCTATGTATAATGAAAATTGATCATTTGCCATATACTTTGTTACTGTGTAACTTCAAACAATGTGCTCAATACAGGATCTGTAATTCAAGGTGTTGAATGAAATGTAAAGTCTGAGCGTTTCGGGCAAAAATCGTGCACTTTACGATAAAAGCATGACATTCGGCACAGAGTTAGAACATGCCAATATGGAAGATTTTTGGCTATAGGGACATCGCAGATTTGTCTTGGGAAACTTGTAGGAGCCAATGAAAGTTGGAGTCTAATAGACTTTACTATAGGCTACAGTAAAATAATACAAAAAATAAATCTTCTTTAAGTAGCATGTGAGGGTTCAAACTATTTTTTTTTTCCGGGATTCTGAATCCAATGCAAGCATTTGTTTTGCACAAAAAACATTGCTTTCCGAAAAAAAACTGCCCCCACAAAACTGTGAAAAGTGATGACTCATCACTAAACCTTAGTTTTATGGGGGCCGTTTTTAGCCCAAGGAATGTTTATTCGTGCAAAACAAATGCTTGCATTGGATTCAGAATTATGTAAAACCCCTAGTTTGACCCCTCACATGCTACTTAAAGCATTTCTTTTTTTGTATTATTTTACTGTATAGTAAAGTCTATGAGACCCCAACATTGATTGGCTCCCACAAGTTTCACAAGACAAATCTGCGATGTCCCTATAGCCAAAAATCTTATATGGCATGTTCTGTGTGCCAAATGTCATGCTTTTATCGTAAAGTGCACGATTTCCATCAAAATACTGCCCGAAACGCCCAGACATATTAGAGGCATATTAACATCTTATTTTAGGGGAGTGTTTTTGCAGATTTTTGGCTTTTTGTAAAGGGTGAATCCTTTACCAACAGTGTTCTAGTCACCAGAGAGAGACCGTGTGGTTCACATGCCGCGAGAGCGCGTGCACGCGTGTGTCATCTTCAAGGCATCCATGTGTCTAGTTGAGGACAACAGGTTTCGTGGTACTTATTAAGTAATCATAGTTTATTTTTTATAATAGGGGAGAGTATTAGGATTTGTTTTGTGTCTGGATCTGGTGAGGTTCAGTCCTAGGATAGCACATGCCAGCCATCACACTGGCAAAATCCTCAATGTTAGAGGATGACTTAAAGGGATATTTCACTTTCAAAAAAAGTTTGGTCATTTTATCATCTAATCAGGCTTTAATGAACACCCTGAACAGTTTTTAATTTGATTGGTTCAATATTTAGATATTTGATGTAAATGTTACCAGCCCTCCTCCTCCAGGGCCTCTCCCCACACACACCCATTGTAACTTCAAACTCCATTTTAACCATGATAGATTCATTCAAAACAAGGCCGTTATTTTAACTCAGTTACTGCCAATTAAATATGCCCTCGAGTGGCATTATTGCCAGAAAATCTCCATAGACTTCCATGTAATTTATAGTGCACAGATCATGCACGCCCATGCACAGATCATGCACCATGTTTGTGCAGGCTGTTCACAGCTTTCAAACAAAAAAAAAGATTGGAAATCCGTTCAGGCATTCTTGAGAAAATAGCCATTATGTTTTACATTATGTAAGCAAAGATGGCTGCCCTGTATGAAAGATGGGGTTGTATGGGGGGTGGAACATGCAAAATCGCGATTGAAATCATGTTTACTAGATTTAATGGGGTCCAAAAACATATATATTTTTTTTTAAATAAAAAAAATAAAAAAATTAAATAATTTTTTTTTTGTTTTTTTTCTAAGTAAAAGTCGATTTAAGTCGTCTGGCAGGGAAGTCCATAGTGAGAAAGTTGATCTAAAAGTCGTTTGGCACTGTATTCATCACAGAGTGGCGACATGATAAAATGGTGCCATCCACGCGCATAGGGTGTTTTTTTTTTGCCACCTGTTTTTTCTTAATCCTTAATCCTCTTAAAGGGTATATTTTAAGATTCTGCCACGTACCAAGCTGAAATATCGTCCCAAGGGGTTAATTTTTTAATGATTTCTTGCTACCCATACACTTACTTTTTATACGGGAAAAAAATACCCCCCAAAAAACTTCTTTAAGTAGCACGTGAGGGTTCTAACTAGGGGTTTTTCATGATTTTGAATCCATTGCAAGCATTTGTTTTGCACGCAAAACATTCCTTGGGCTAAAAAGGGCCCCATAAAACTATGGTTTTGTTGTGAAAAGCGATGAGTCATCACTTTTCACAGTTTTGTGGGGTCCATTCTTAGCCCAAGGAATGTTTTTCGTGCCAAACAAATGCTTGCAATGGATTCATGAAAACCCCCTAGTTAGACACCTCACATGCTACTTATGGAATATTTTCTTTTCCTGTATAGTAAGTGAATGAATGGGTAGGTGCAAGAAATCATTAAAAATGAACCCCTTGGGACAATATTTCAGCTTGGCACCTGGCAGAATCTTAAAATCTACCCTTTAAGGATTAAGAAAAAACAGGTGGCGAAAAAAATCCACCCTATGCACGTGGATCCCCCTGTCCTAGTAGACTATACTATCAAGACATTACCCTTAGATTGTGTCAAAGTCAGAGGAAGTAAAGTGTTGTTCCCAACTAGAGTGATACATGGATGTAATGATTATGAACACAGGCATACATATGTGTTCATGTGCACTTTCACGTGACAGCCCCATTTCACATATAGTGCAGTCATTATATGAAAAAACCTAGAACAAATTGCAATAGTAGCAAACTCAACTGATTCTGTATCCTCATTATGTCCTTAGTGAGGGGAAAATAGTCCCAAGGAATCCCATCACAGGAAAGTTTTGAAAACGACCTACCTACCTTCACTTACTATACACTATATACAAAATTAGTTGAGTTTGCTACTATTGCAATTTGTTCTAGGTTTAGCCTAATTTTGGCCTAAAATTACTGGACTAATACAGTACACTGTCGGGCAGAAACCTCGTATCTCCAAGTTTCAAAATTTGAAATCTTTTCGCAAAGTAAAGCATTGTTTCATCATACAAGGCCATCGCACAAAAGTAGTGAAAACAGCTGATCTGCAAGATCTCTGTGCTTGTAGATCGGCTGTTATCACTATGTTAAATCATTTTTAAAATTATTAATGAAAAACGAACAGTTTTGGACATACAAGGTTTCCACCCGACAACGACGATATTCCAACCCTAACCCTAAATCCTGACTCAGCTTTGAAAGGTGGGGGCCTGCGAAACGCATTATCCGTCGACCGCTCCGAGGACTTCACAATTCAAAGCTAGCGCGGCGCGCTAGCACAGACAGACGTTTACGCTCAGATCCACACTGTATAACCTCTTCTCTCTGTGATTTTTAAGACGCCGACTACAGATAATACAAAACAGGAAGTATAATATACATATATATATATCAACAAAACGTTTATGTTTTTAAGAGTTCCAGAGTAGTATATCTGCTTAGTTTTATATATGATATATTAAAACGACAGTTATTATTTTTGACGTATTGGTATTGTATAACTAATGATTATATCCAGAGATGTATGTATAAGGTAATAAAGTGTCTTTATAAAAGAAGAATGTATACTGTACTGTGTTCATTGTAGTGAAGCACTAAAGGCAGTGTTGATTGTGTCGACTAAAACTATGACGAAAAATGTTTGTTGACTGCATTTTTTTCACTGACGAAAACGAAATAAAAACTAAGCTGTGATGACTAAAACTAAGACTAAATATATTGACAATTTCATCAACAACATAAAAACTAGACAAAAAAGACTAGTGGAGAAGAGAGTCATTTTATGTTTGGTTGCTCTCAGGTGTTGCATGCTAAAAATAGCAGATCTACAAGCTCAGCTCACAACGCATCGCGCTGCGATGCGTTTTGAGCTTGTAGATCGGCTATTTTCTGCACGCAACCAAGTGTAAAATCAGCCATTACAATGTCATCAAGGCCTGCCAAAATACATTTTAGTTGACTAAATCAACTGTAGATTTAGTCGCCTAAAATCTTATATTTAGTCGACTAAAATTAGACTAAAACTAAAACTTTTCAGGTGACTAAATTATGACTAAAACTAAATGACATTTTATTCAAAATACTATGACTAAAACTAAATCAAAATTTGCTGTCAAAAACAACACTGACTAAAGGGCTGTCCATACTGTCTCCGACCACCCAACCTTTTGTCACAAAGTTCCGTCTTTCCGACGTGCAGCTTTTTCGAACTCGAACTGCGAGTGACGTCATTTTGTAGTTGAACCTTTCCGACGAGTGTGTGAACCTTTCCAACGAGTGTGTGTGTGTGTGTGTGTGTGTGTGTGTGTGTGTGTGTGTGTGTGTGTGTGCGCGCGCGCGTGTGCGAGTGCACGCACATGCACACACACACATACAGATTCATGCCACAGGAAACCCTCTGCTATTATTTATTAACTGGAGATGGTGAAGGATCAAAGACATTCTAATGTGAGCCACCCACGCCTGCTTTCTCACACACACACACACACACACACACACACACACACACACACACACACACACACACACACACACACACACACACACACACACACACACACACACACACACACACACACACACACACACACACACACACACGCGCGCGCACACACACACACACACACGCAGAGTAATGATGAGACACACACTGCGGAAACGCATGCAACAGAGCACACATGCTCATGTGCATACGGGAACACATGGCCCACAGAAAGGTTACCAGGAGTCTTCAACAGGGGGTCCGGGTCCGGGATCCCTAGGGGGTTCTCAGAGTTACAGGGGGTCCACCAAATATTTGTGTGATAGGAACTAGTTTTTTCCCCCTTTCTTATATTAGCCACTTGAACCCTATAGCGTCCATATTCTGAGAACTTTAGCCATAAATAGCAGATCTACAAGCTCACAATGCGAGGTGTTGTGAGCTTGTAGATCGGCTATTTTCGGTAAAGAGCTTTGGATGGGGAAAAGAGCAGACTAAGTACAGTGAAAGGTCAAGTTTATTAAGTATTGACGGTTCAAGTGGTTAAATATCTGAAAACACACATTAACATGAATCCAAAATACACTGATTATTGTGCTGTCAAACATTGAAACTACATCTACGAACAGATTGTGGGGGTCCCTGCTTCATCTCTCTCTCAAGATATACAGTAGTGGCAGGAGAGAGAGAGAGAGAGAGAGAGAGAGAGAGAGAGAGAGAGAGAGATAGAGAGAGAGAGAGAGAGAGAGAGAGAGAGAGATGGGTGCTGATTAAGATGTCCTATATCCCTGTCAGCAGTAGAATTATATACAAACACACACACCATTTCTTTCCTCTTTTACTCTTCTCCTCCTCTCTGTGTGTGTGTGTGTCTCTCTCTCTCCCTCCCTCCCCAGTATCTTTCTATCACACACACACGCACGCACGCACGCGCGCGCGCACACACACACGTGCACGCCTGAATTCTGCAATGCAGCAGTGGTGGATTCTCCAATCTCCATCTCTCAGGGTGTGTGTGTTCCAATATATTGTACCCATCTGTCCACCAGTACACTGTATCTATCTGTCAGTCTACCTGTCTATCTGCTACTACAGGGGTCTTCAACAGGGGGTCCGGGACCCCTAGGGGGTCCTCAGAGTTACTACAGGGGGTCCTCCAAATCTTTGTGTGATAGAAGATTCTTTCTATATTACGCACTTGAACCCTAGAGTACTTTAGACAAAAATAGCCGATCTACAAGCTCACAGGCCTCGACGGTTGCCACCCGGGCCCATCTGAATAACGTCCGTCAATTAGTTGCTGCTCCCCAGTCCTATGGGAAAAAAGGAGAACAGAAATTAACACAAATCAAATCCATAACTAAAGGAGTGACATATAATGTAACCCTACAACCGTTATGCAAATTCTCCTAGTGAGGGAACCGTCACAACATCTGACCCTCACAGCAGCAGTCCTGTTTTATAATGGCTGAACCAACACACACACACATGCATGCATAGCATGCACGCACCACGCAACGCACGCACGCACGCACGCACACATAACCACCTGGAGAGAAAACAAAAAACACAGCATTGACAGAGAGGCAGGCAGACAGGGAAACGCACAGCCAAACAAACAGACAGCCAGACAGACAGACAGACTGAGAGAGAAAAACAAGCCGAGAAGCAAACAGATAAACAAACAGACAGGGAAACACACAGACAGAGAGAGTGACAGAGAGGCAACAAACCTATACCGATAGGGAAGCAGATAAACAGCCAGGCAAAAAGTGAGACAAATTAGGCCTAACCTATAGAATAGGGCTAAATCAGAAATTAGCCTACAAAACAAATATGTTGCTACATACTGTACATGTACTGTAAGCCCCTCCCAAACAGCAAAATGTGTTCCCGGCCTGAATGGGTTAAGAGACCGGGCAAATGAACTGACAGCCTGGCAGGCAGACAAACAGGGTGCCTTGACATAAAGACAGGCAGAGAACAGACTGGTCAACAGGCCAATGGACCAGTACATCTCCGTGGATGACATGTTTACCACAGTTAAGTCAAAATCCTGACGTATGAGTAATGTAAATACATGAATTATTCACATTCTGAATGATAACAATAGCCTACACATTATATGAAACGGGACAACCAGTAAACAGATTTTCAACAAGTAATAATTATACTGAAAACAATAAGCTGATAAGCTCAACACTATCTGTTCTATTTATTCAACTGTAAAACTCTCCGCCCTCTATGTGAGTCTCTATATAACTGTGCGTGTGTGTGTGTGTGTGTGTGCGTGCGTGCGTGCGTGCGTGCGTGTGTGTGTGTCAGTCCCTCCAAATTTACTGTCTCTTAAATCTTTCATAAACCAAATACCACGCCAAATAATATTGTTGGAGCATTGACTAGTGTACTACAACCTGGTTTGATGTGTGCTGTACCATTCACAACACGTGCAAGGAGTTTACAAATCCTTCTCTCTGACTCTCAAAATGAGGAGTTCTCATTGCGACCTAAGGTCCATGAGAAATGTGAAAAGCTTGTCTCCATGTGTGTACACATTTTTGCATCACCTATGTAAAAGTCCATTTATGGGTATTCCCCAGAATCCCTTTTATGCCCATATATGAAGATCCCTGATGTCATCGATATATATATATATATATATATATATATATATATATATATATATATATATATATATATAAAATATCACTGGCCAGGTGGCCAAGATATGGCCCATATCTGTGTGGCTAATTCAGATGGGGATCTCAATGTATGGGAATAAAATATATTGTATGTTGTGATGTCATGGGAACCACTCTAACAGAATCCCTTTTATGCCCATATATGGAGATCCCTGATGTCATCAATATAAAGCCCATATTTAACAGGACTTCATATGGGAATGCCCATATATGGAGGAAGACAGCCCATATCTGTGTGGCTCATTCAGACTGGGATCTCCATGTATGGGCATAAAAGGGATGTACTATATATACACACAGTACATGGATCTCCATATGGGTAACTGGTCCGATATACATCTCTGGCCAGATGGCCAAGAATTGTCGTGACGTCACATGTCTAAGGCGTCTTACCAGTTCTCAACCCCTTGTAGGTCAGGTCAAGATCAAGGTCAAGCGTATTATTTGTCCCAAACTGCGCAATTTCACAATATAAAAACAACACAAAACATGAACCAAACAATGACAAAAACACACTCCATCCACACCAGATCAAGATCAGTGTCCACAACAGCAACAGCAACCCTCCAGTCATAGGCAGACAAACGACATGATGATGATGGGCGAGGCAGTCAACTGCCACCGGGGCGGCTGTGGCACAGGAGGTTGGCCAATGATCCGTAGGTCGGCGGTTCAAATCCCGGCTCCTCCTGTCCACATGCCAAAGAGTCCTTGAGCAAGACTCTGAAGTTGAACCCTGAGTTGCTCCCGGTGAGCAGGTCGGTGCCTTGCATGGTTTCCTCCGCCATCAGTGTATGAATGTGTGTGTGAATGAGAGAATGTAATGCATCCGTAAAGCGCCTTGGGTAAAGTGGTTCAGACAACTACATTATACTCCTATACAATCTTACTTGCCCCCTTAAGAACCCTTTCATATTTCTCTCTAATGCCAAGATTACTATATCAACAGATAACAGAAAGGGAACAACGTGAACATTTCCCATCTTCCGTAGACAGAAGAGGTGCTTCTGGCCTTTTGTGCACAACATTTCAGTATTCATTTCAAGCGTTTATCAATGATGGAATCCAGAGATTTTTGAGTGGTTATATATCCACTTTCTGACTTATAATAACACAGCTCTGGGGAGGTGGGGGGAGGAGAGAGAGAGAGAGAGAGATAGAGAGAGAGAGGTTCGTCTAAAGATAATAACACATCTTTATTGTATGTGACATTAAGTTGTATCCCCTTCACACCAGGAGACAATGTCATCGCTGGGCCATGATCAGCTTTTTCATTACTCAGAGTCAGAAGACAGAATCGTCCAAACGTAACACTCTGTCTGGTGGCATAGTGACTATTACAGTCGGGGGGGGGGGGGGGGGGGGGGACTGAGTTACTAGGGCCCCAAGGTGGAGGGGCATGTCTTTAGCCATTGAAAAATCGCAGATATATAAGCTCACAGCGTGGCACCGAGTGCCGCGCTGCGAGCTTGTAGATGTGCTATTTATGAAAAGTCGTGAAAATGTGTGCAAATCTTTGAATCTACCGGTATACAGTATGTACTTTTTAAGCGAACATTTGTAACTCAAATTTTGCTGCGGGGGGGGGGGGGGGGGGGGGTCCCTGGAACTAAATATTTTGAGAGGGGCGTCCGTGGCCAAATACATATCATTTTTTTGGGTCCTTCACATGAAAAAGTTTGAGCACCACTGACATAGGCTTTTAAAAGAAAAACCTTAGAAGGATTGAAATATTCAGACTCCGCACAAATTTTCACTATTTTTCAAAGATAGCAGATTTACAAGCTCGCAGTGCGGCACTCTGTGCTGCGCTGTGAGCTTGTTTTTTTAAAGCACAAAATGTGAGTGAATCCTTGTACCCAGGGCCCAGACACCCCTGATTACAGTCATAAGTGTGCAAAATAAACAAGAGAAGGTAGAGAACATAACCCTGAGTTGAGCCAGCGTCCCACCTTAAAGGGCTTTGCACACAGGCGCGATTTTTTCTTTTAAAGAAAACATTGATTTTCTATGACGTCATGCACACCGGCTCCAAATTTGCCATGCGGCAGGTGGCTGCGGCAGTGCGTTTTTTCCTGATCGAACCCAGTTCGATTCGTGCGTCTTGTCGCATGCGGTAAAAACTCATTGACTATGACTTCTTTTTGGATCCACAGTGTGGATTCCGCACAGCCTTGCACACCAAATCCAATGCGTTTTAATCATGCAGCAAATGGAAACAAACGCAACGTTCCTGTGTGCAAAGCCCTTAACTCTCTGAGTTCTGTTAGTGAGTACTCTAAAATCAAGAACCCAGCCTATGATACCCGGGTATAAGCCAAATTTGTTGACTATTTTTTTTTTTTTTTTTTTTGTTTTAGCCTGTGTGGCTGATTAGGGTTAGGGTTAACCCCAACCCTAACCCTAACTCTGATGAGAAATCAACAAAAAGCAGCCTAGTATGGTTCTTACAAACCTCAGAGTGTTAGGAGGTTCAGAAAGGAAATGGTACCGTCAGACACATCTCTGACTTAGCCCTGTATGCAAATTGCATAGAGGGTTTTTAGCCAAGAGTATCTCAAGTGACTTCATAACCAAGGAGATTAAGGAAACCGGCCTGAACTCATTGAGAGCTTTAGGATGAGGACCCTTGGCAACAGGCACCACAATCAGGCACGTGCACACATAGACATCAAAGGGGGCTTGAGCCCCTGCCCTTTTATCCGTCTGTAAAAAGTGCCCTCTCCAGAGCATGAATGCAGTTTTCACTGTGGTGAAAGAAATGCAAATGTCCTCTTTCCATGCCATACCTGAAGGCAGCATTCAAGAGAATTGCCTTGTCCAAACTCTCCTGAACTTGAATGCAGCATCTTAGGTTGAAAGAATTCACATTTCTGTGTAGAAATCTGTGCCGTTACGCCCCATATCTTGTATTGACTTGATTATGCTTAGTTCAGCATGGTTTAACCCACTGAAAATAGCCGACCTCCAAGCTTATTTTCGACATTTCCACCAAAAGGCCCTTTTAGAAATCTCAGCCCCTGCCTCTCTAACATTCTCTGCACGTCACTGACCATGATGGACCGCTTCCATGAATAACCCTTGTGTTGTGCTCGCCTCGTCAGTGCTTTAGACAATAGCCACAACACACAGAGCTTTGTGTGCAGAATACCAGAAAGGATTGCATGGATTTACATGATCTGCATACGGTACCTTTGAAGACAATCCGGCATCGGCACAGTGCACATGTGTGCATACATGTGACATCAGGGACGTGCTGGCCTGGGCCCCTGATTCAGCCCGGGAAAACGAGTTGGAGAGGCCCTCATTGAGCGCTATAGAGAGAGATCTCTCTATAGCGCTCGAAGATGTGCCATTTCAGATCATGACCAAGTGACAAGCCAGTGGGCCAATTACATGAATTAGGCTTATATTTCGTTGTTGTCGCGGGTGGAAACCTTGTATGTCCAAAACCGTTTGTTTTGTATTTATCATTTAAATAATTATTTAAACTAGTGAAAACAGCAGATCTACAAGCACACAACGTGCTTGTAGATCTGCTGTTTTCACTACTTTTGTGCAAACAGTTTAATTTTTACTTTTGTGCAAACAGTTACATTTTTTCCTAATGGCCCGGCCTGGACCGGCCGAGAATGAACCGGCCGTTCGGGAGTTGTCCCGCTTTTCCCAATGGCCAGCACGTCCCTGCGTGACAGCGCAAATCAGCCTCATGCTTCATTAGGTCTCCATTGAGAGATAAGCTTTTAGGTTAAAGTCTAACATTATGACAATACACCAAAGGAGCAACTCTGAAGTCAGCGGAGCAATTACTGGGCACAGACACAGAGGGAGATAAAGATATAGTATATCGTCACTGTCGGGCAGAAACCTTGTATCTCCAAGTTTCAAATGTGTACGTTCTTTCGCAAAGTAAAGCACTGCTTCATCACATAAGGCCGTCGCACAAAAGTAGTGAAAACAGCTGATCTACAAGCACACAACGCCTCGCGGTGCGAGGCGCTGTGTGCTTGTAGATCGTCTGTTTTCACTAGTTTAAATCATTTTAAAAATGATAAATACAAAACAAACGGTTTTGGACATACAAGACGAAATGCTTCCTCCGGTCAGACATATCATTGTCGGGCGAAAACCGTATTTATATACAAAACTATTACCTTCCAGGAAGTGGAGAAAAGAAAAAGAAAACCGTGTTCAAATGGATCTAGTCTAAAGTAAGCTAGTTCTTATATACTCACAAGATCTTGCTAATTGGTTTATGGTTAAATATTACCTCCACCCCTCATTTCTCACATGGCCCTCTTCTAGCGCCACCATATGAGGCAGATTTTTGCAAAACACATTTTTTAGACACTGCTCCTACAGATTTTGGCCTAAAATCACACATGTCATCAACATGGATCTGTCCCATTTCCCACATTCCCTCCTGATTGGCTACCATTGCCTTATAAAGTTTGTGTATGCGACCTGGCGGTCGCTTATCTCCCGTTTAGGGAGTCTTACTGGTACAACCCACAGACATTGTCATTGTAGGACAATGTCTGCTTTCTTTCACCTACAATGTAGGTGAAAGAAAGCTTTTTAAAATTGTGAAAATATAGCAGATCAACAAGCTCTCAACACGTCGCGTCACAACACGTTCTCCCTCTCAGCATCCCCACTGTCTCCACCAACTCAGCTTTTTGTTACTGTCCGTCTCTCCTCTACTACCGGGGGGGGGGGGGGGGGGGGGGATTCCCAATCTGGATGTGACACAGATCTGATTCAGGCTGGATTTAGCAGCAGTGTAAATCAGGCCTTTAGCGTATAGAGGTATTTCTGCACATTTCTAAAGTGACAATTTAAAGGGATCCCTGGCTAATACGACAAATATGCCTAAATACATTATCATTATCCTCTATAACTACAATGTAAAATTAAAAACACCTTAATCATTATTTCTTCTAGAAATAGCTAATCTTTCACTCAACAGGGGAAATGCCTGTCGCAAGTTGATGATGTCATAAATGTCATGTGTGATCTATCCCAATGGAATGTATGGCATGCATGTGCAAATAAAAACAAACGTAATACTTCCTATGGTTAATATCAAATCTTTGCACATGCATGCATCTCAAATCTTTGCACATGCATGCCATAAATTCCATAGGGATAGATCACACATGACATTTATGATATCATCAACTTGCGACAGGCATTTCCCCTATTGAGTGAAAGATTAGCTATTTCTAGAAGAAATAAAATAATGTAGGTGTTTTTAATTTTACATTGTAGTTATAGAGGACAATTATAATGTATTAAGGCATATTTGTCGAATTAGCCAGGGATCCTTTTAAGGACTTTTTTAATACCTCTAAAATGTCAAATTAAACATTGGCCAAATTGTCAACTATTAGAGGTAGAGATTGCGAGGCGTTGTGAGCATGTAGACCTGCTATTTTCACAATAGAACCGTGATATACAAAATGTAATGCCTCAACTCTTAGTGCTCGTCAGGGTGGAGGGGGTCCCCAGTTAAAATATGATTATTTTGGGGGTCGAGGCTTGATAAGGTTGAGAACCACTGCCCCACACTGTCGACCCTCTCAGTTTCCCTAGTGTCCATCCCTCCTATACTCCCACTCAGCTTTAACATTTGACACAAAAAGACAGAAGAAAGCTTTCATACAGTAAGTTAACATGTGTTGCAGCTTTAACTGTGGAGAGCCTATGTGTTTGGGGTCATGGACAGGATTAAAAACAGAGAGGAGGGTTAAATTGCCATCACACCAGCTCAATAAATAAATAAATAAATAGTGGAATGGAGGAGGATCCTTCCTATTGCTAAGGAAGGAGTACGAGTGAATAATGCTTAGGGGTCCTCAGAGTTACTACAGGGGGACTTCCAAATCTTTGAGTATATATATATAGTATATATATATATATATATATATATATATATATATATATATATATATATTTATATATTAGGGCTGGGATGCGATTAAAAAATGTAATTCTAATTAATTACAGGCTCTGTGATTAATTAATCGCAATTAATCACATTTTAATCGCACATTGATATTTGACCTGAGAAGCATTTCTTTTCAAGTAAAACACATTTTTTTGTACGAGCCTACGAGGGAATCAACGCGTGAGTTTTTTCAATCTAAATTTCGCATCCACTGAGCCAAGCAAAGCGCTCTGATCGGCTACTTCTCCCTTTGCGTTTGTTGTCTCTTCTTGGTTGGTGCATCGCTATGATCGGTATGCCCGAAACTGAAGGTTCTGTGGTGCAAAAACTAAGTGCGATTAAAATGTGTTAATTTTTTTAATCGCGTTAATTTTCTGTAATTAATTAATCGCAATTAATCAGTTAAAGTCCCAGCCCTAATATATATATATATATATATATATATATATATATATATATACACACACCCACACACACACACACACACACACACACACACACACACACACACACACACACACACACACACACACACACACACACACACACACATATTTTTATATTAACCACTTGAACTCTAGTGTCCATATTCTGAGAAATGTAATCTATGAACAGGTTGTGGGGGTCCCTGCTTCATCTATTTCTCAACTAAGGGGCCCTTGGCCTGAAAACGTTGAAGACCCCTGCTTTAACTTAAACTCTTGTGATGCAAAGAATTTGCTGCTATTTTCTACGCACGTCGTGCAACAAAGTATTAATCAGACATAAAGAGAAACATCTTTAGAAATCA
>NC_137833.1:62134654-62172154 GCF_963921795.1 Nannobrachium achirus
CAAACAGAATGTGTATTTTCACAGCGGTAACAACAAGAAAAAGGCACGGCACACAGCGAGCTGTTGTTCTGGCCAATCCGTTTTGACACTGAAAAATTAATTGCCTGTGACTCCCGCACAGCACCACACTGTTAATGCTCGCTGATAAACGGCCAGTGGAGAACCCCCCCCCCCCCCCCCCCCCCCACCTCCCCCACCTCCCCCAAACAAACAAACACAAACAGACACACGATTATGCAAATGAAGTGCAGTATCGTCGGAGTGGCGCGCCCACGCTTGTTGATGGGAGACAGATGAGCCGTCATCGCTTACAGCTCGCCGACGCCATCGGCAACCAACAACAGTGGCCTGTTCTGCTCCTGTTTATTTAGAGTGGGATTCGATGAGATTCTCTGTGGTGATTCACAAGCACATCCATACTTTCAAGGACGATGATACACGAAAGAAGAAGAAGAAGAAGAACGGTATAGAGCATACATGGGCAATTGGCGGCCCGGGGACCACATGCGGCCCCACCTTCACTTAATGCGGCCCGCAGGTTGATACTGGAATACTGATATATTACTGATTTCAGCTGTTACAATTCCAAACATGACCTGCTTTAATTTCTTCAGTCTATATTAGTAGCTAAATGACTAGTATAGTAGTATTAAAATGTATTTTTTATGTCCAATGTATTTGTATTTAGGTTCATAAAGTTAACATGACTATATAACTAAATACATTTGAAATTAGATAAAAAAAAATACATTTCAGGATTCCAATTCAAAAACAACAAAAGATTATTCAGGATTCCAATTCAAAAGAAGCTAAAATAACTGATCTACAAGCTCAAAACGCATCGCAGCGCAATGCGTTTTGAGCTTGTAGATCTGCTGTTTTTGCTTATTTTGTATGAGATACTAGAATGACAAAGTAGGACGTAGCAATATGCAATGAGGCCCTCTGGAGTGAAGGTGGAAATATAGTGGCCCTCGTCATCATCAAAGTTGCCCACCCCTGGTATAGAGCATCACAGCGGAAGTGGTTTACTGGTGCCACATAAAAATCGTCATTCATTTTCCCCATAGACTTTTACAAAAATATTTATAACAATTATGTTAAAGTTGTACCATGTAACTTTTTTTATAAAACAAATCTTAAAATTGTCCTAACTGTTAAATCGCTAAAGTTTTAGAACACCCACTCCGTGAATTTCAGCCTGTAAAGCCTTCTCTATATATGTAAACTGCGATCCTTGCCGGGGACCGGATCTCGCGCCAAAATTGCGTCATCACACTACCGGCCAATCACAGCGAGGGTTATACAACTGCCGGCCAATCACAGCGCATCTTGAAGTGGGGTCGCTATGGCAGCCATATTTGTTGTCGCCCGTTTGTACCATCCCTTCTCTAGGTAATTTCGCCTACCAGGCAGGGTGAAGGAGTCCGTATCTCTGGAATTACTGAACGCACAGGAACAAGGGACCCCTCAAAAGATAGATCTCAGCGAGGTGGAGGCAGACGCGGGGGTCTGAAGGTACGAAAAACGGCCGAAAGACGCGGACGCGACCGCGGTTTGCTATAGGGCTAATGACCACTAGTTGGGCATCTTACACAGTATAGCTTTAAGCCTAGAACCAATGTTGTATGGTCATGATTCACTGCCATCCTGGATGGCTTGGTTCGAGGCTTAACATAATTGTTATAAACATTTTTGTAAAAGTCTATGAGGAAAATGAATGACGATGACGCGAATGACGCGGTTAAGTGGCACCAGTAATCCACTTAACCGCCCTCCGGACGGAACGCGGTCACCGCCTCCTAGCAATTCATTTTCAATGGGAGGCGGGCGGCTATTTTAGCCGCGCAGCGAAGTTTTGGGGCGGCGAGACGAGCGGGCGCGGTCCCGTGAAATGCCCCGATAGCGTGCTCGTTTGTGCATGCGCACGCGGGCGGTGAGAGATGGATTGTGTTCATCTTTGTGAAATACCGCGCGGCGTTTACTCACTGAGCGAGTGTGTTTTGTGTCTCACCGCGGTGCGGCCGCCGCTGATCCATTAATGGTCTATTAATGGTATTTTAACAGTCATAGTCAACATAACACACACCATATTGGAGCTGCAGTGGGAACTCTATATTGGTTATGTATAGAGTGATTGATAGCGCTTCATACTCACAGACTGTACTCTGTTTAAACGTGTCACGTCCGCTTTTCACAGTCCTTGGACTTTGTTTCGTTTTGGACTTTCGGCCTTGCTGCCTTTCTGTTTGTTCCTGTGTCTAGTATTGTATTGTACACTGTGCCTTTTGATTTTGCGTCTTATTTTGTAGTTTGGTACCCAGTGTTTCCTGTCTGCCCCTGTAGTTGTTTTCCTGCCTTGTCTCACCTACCTTGATTAGTTATGTTCTCCTCCTGTGTCCTGTTGTGCCCCAGCAAATCCCACTGTTGATTGTATTGTTTGAGTCCTGCATACTCCCCTGTTTGTTCAGTTCTTTGTCAGTTCATTGTTGTAAGTTTGTGGTTACTTTGTATTTGCCAGCGACTGTAATCTAGTTCGTCTTTGAGTATTTCTGCCTTGTGTTTTGCCCTTTAGTTTTCCCAGTATACCGGTAGTATATCCCTTTTGTATTGCCTTTGTTTGTTAAATAAACATCCTCGCATCTTCTCTGGATTGCCTGTACTGTTTGTTCTGCGCTTGAGTCCTACACCCCGGAACCACATTGTGACAGAGTCATAGTTAACTCTATGTCTGAGTCATAGTTAACTAGATGGAAATGAGTCATGGTTATATCGCCACACTACTGTATAATCTCCAAGTTTGTAGTCCTGTGTCTTGACTGCATGGTTTGGTGTGTGCCTCCTGAAGATTAAAGTATGAATACCGGTAATTGGCCAATCTGTCATTATGTCCATGGCATCCCATGTTTTTAAAATCACTTGAGATTTGAAAGCATTACCATGTTTCTGTTTTGGCTCCTCAGCCTTCTTATTTTAGATTCCTAGATGTTTAGGTGAAAGAGTTCCATCTCAGATTCTGCTCAACCTTTTTGTCTGTGGATATTGGTTATTAGTACCTTCTCCCCATGTGGATTTGTTTGCCTCCATTGGACTGCCCAAGGTTCATGGTTTTGATACCTGCCTGCTTGCCTCATTAAGATTTAAGCCTATTTTTCCCCCCATAATAAAGTTATTGTGTGAACCTGCTCTGCCTCGGGCTGTTTTGCACTTGGGTCCTTCTCTCCTGACGCACATCATAACACTGGGCAGGAACCATAATTGTGTTTTCCCATTTTAAAGTCATGTGTAACATTTATTTTTGTAATCTTTTTGAAAACACCTCTGATACTGTAGCTCTGTTGTCATTGTATCTGTCTACAACTAAGAAAGGAATGCTGCTAGTCCAGGCGTCTCGGGCAGTATTTTGATGGAATCGTGCACTTTATGAAAGAAGCATGAAATTTGGAATTTAGAACATGCCATATGGAAATTTTTTGGCCATAGGGGCATCTCAGATTTGTCTTTGGAAATGGCATGTTCTAACTGTGTGCCAAATTTCATGCTTCTTTCATAAAATGCACGACTTTTGCCCGAAACGCTCGGACTATGCACAGTCCATGTTTAGGAACTTTAAAATACGTAAATACATTGCCTATGTCATTTTGGAACGTCATTTGCAAGTAGAAATATTGTTTAATGCTGTTTACTTTAGAGAAGTTGGAAAAACAACACATTTATGTGGAATAATTTTATAAATATACCAGTGAAAGATTATATTGAAAATATTTGTTTTCATTTTAATTGGAAAAAGTTACACAGTATGATATTAGTGTCCTTGTACAGCAATGCACAATACACACCCATTTTTAGAGGTTTCTTTAAAATATCCCAGCAAGCACGGTCAGGACCTGGACCAATCAGTGACGTCTCAATTGGGGCCAGATCAAGTCAAACCTTGACTAGTCGGATCTGGCCTAGAATATCACCTGATCAACCAACATAATCCTGCCCACGAAAACGGACGTCCTGGATTAATCAGAGAGGGTCGGATCGAGGCCAGATAAATATCATTACTAGTCAGATATGTCCCAGAATATAACCATACATGCTCATATTTCAACTAACATTTCAAACAATAACAATAATCCTATAGTAGTCCATATGACGTCCTGGTACTGACATCAGGATCATCCCTGTGATCTGGCCTAGTTCTGAACGTCACCGGAGTCACCGGAGGACGTTATCATAACGACATCATGACGTCATTTTGCTTGCAGGGATGTATTATTTCAGTGTAGACATTCAGTTCATGTCAGCCTGAGCAATTTTTGGTTTACAATTCCAGCCATGAAATAAAATATGGCCATAAGTTTGTTTATTATTACCCTATTATCAGACAAGCGGTGTAAAATAAGCACAGAAAAAAGTACAGTATGAAGTAAGAAAGAAAGAAAACCAAACAAAAGCAACTTACATAATGAACTGACAATTAACCAAAATGTTATGTTTGTGATGGAAAGAGGTGAGAAGGAACTTAAGAAAAGTCATTAGAACAGGCACGTGCACACATAGCCCCTGCCCTTTAATCTGTCTGTAAAAAGTGCCCTCTCCAGACCATGAATGCTGTTTTTACTATGGTGAAAGAAATGCAAATGCCCTCTTTCCATGCCATACCTGAAGGCAGCATTCAAGAGAATTGACTATAGTCCAAACTCTCATGAACTTCAATGCAGCATCTATGTTGAAATAATTGCCCTTTCTGTGTAGAAATCCATGCCGTTACGCCACATCTCCAGTATTGACTTGATTATGCTTAGTTCAGTGTCGTATCACGCACCGAAAATAGCCGACGTCCAAGCTCACAACACGGCGCGCTGCGACGCGTTGTGAGCTTGGAGGTCTGCTATTTTCGATATTTCCAACAAAAGACCCTTTTAGAAATTTCAGCCCCTGCCTCTCTAACATTCTCTGCATGTCCCTGCATTAGAACGTTGGCTTCCAGTACACTCCAGGCATTAGTCTATATTTAACAAGGTAGCCAGGATGCCTAATAGAAGACACATATTCCAGGCTAGCTGTTGTTAATGTTATGGCTGGGTATTGGTGCTGTCGATATCCAAGTAATGAGAGCCTCCATTTTATCCAAACGGTAATCAATAGCTGTGTGGTCTATATTAGATCAATGTGGCTTGGGGTCAAATCAGATTAATGACCAAGACATGACATGCTGGGTTCACAGAAGATTATAGAGTGTGTAGCCTGGGATAACGCACGCACGCACGCACGCACGCACGCACGCACGCACGCACGCACGCACGCACGCACGCACGCACACTCTCCTGGACGGACAGCAGGTGGCCACCAATATACCAGCCATGGTTGTACATTTGCATGACAGGTATGAAAAATAAGGCTGTAAATATAGAACTTACAAATGAATGACCATGACATACTGTAGATATACAGTATAATGTTCTACACAAACACAACACGCTACTGTGACTCAATGACTCAATTTATTTTTATCTCAGGCCTTTTTGTCAGTCATAAAACGACAAAGTCAGCAATGAACCATTTGTCTCCCTGTTGTTACTCCATTGTCTCCCAGTCAATACATTGTTAAGCTGAGGGCCATTCATTTCTGGGAGTTAGCAAATACACAGTACAGTACAGTGCATTGTCTGTATTCCTGTTCTGTGTACTGTGTTGGCAGTCCTGCATTAACTGTGTCCTTTATTTAGTGAAAATACTTATCTATAAAACAATGCGCACAGGCTATACAGTACAATTATTAACACACACACACACAATCACACACACTCACACGCGCATATATATAGTGCGAGAAAGACAATGACAGAGTTGCATAATTAGCTGTGTATTGCTACATTATTGCTACACGCACGCACGCACACCTCTTTCATTGCGGCCTAATTGATTTTTAACTCACACACGTATACGTCTACTGTGGTATTCGTGTACATATGCCAGTGCATACTCGCAGTCACACATGCAGGCACAAACACATGTACAGCACACCACACATGCTCTCAAACATGTTCACACACAGATGCGCATACACACACAACACACACACACACACACACACACACACACACACACACACACACACACACACACACACACACACGTTTCCTATAATGTCAGGTCGTAAATCAAACACACTCTAATTGTGGAAGAGCAATGGAAGTTGTTGTACATGCATGCATGTGTGTATACACTCACACACACACTCGCTTGCACGCACGCACGCACGCACGCACGCACGCACGCACGCACGCACGCACGCACGCACGCACATACACACACACACAGTACGCCCAATGTGGTCAGACCCGTGATTAGCCAGTACCAGTAGATCCACTGGGAAAGGCAATTATCCACATTAAGACCAGTGAGATTCTGTAATTTACATTCAAGCAGCACATCACACATTAACACTAGACCAACAGTAATGCTATAGTTGCGACCGTCAGGTCGCATTTACTACCAAAACCTCCACCGGCTGTCTGTGAGTGAGTGAGTCAGTGAGTCCGTCACACGTCACACGTCACACTTTTGCCCTGCTCATATCTCCACAACCGTTGCCCCGATCCATGCCACATTTTGCACACACACTCCTTACCTGCCAAACTACAACCTCCAAGGACCCCCGGAGCTTCAGGGACCCCCAGGTCCCTGGGGGACCCCCAGGTGTAAAAAATGACCAAATGACCACCCCAACGGGGCTGCTCACGGGGAATTCCCGGGGACCACCCACTCCTGGTGCTCCAGAACGGATGCAAAAGTGGTGACGCCCCCAGTGGAGGACCCCCTCCACTGCAGCTCACATAAAATGCCTCTGCCAACCTAAACTATACATTGCCCACACAACTAGGAAGCAATGGCAGTTACAGCCCTCTTTGTGTATACATGTGACCTGACGGTCGCTTATCTCCCGATTAGGGAGTCTTACTGGTGATAGTGTACTAACATAGCAGTATTATAGTAATCACTAGTCACTATGGCTGCAATACTGACATACACGGTTTTCTGCCCAACAGCAATGATATGTTTGACGCCTACCTGGTATCCTAGTCACCAGGGGCGTCACAAAGGGGGGGGGGGGGGGGGGGGGAAAGTGGGACTGAGTTACCAGGGCCCAAGGTGGAGGGGCCTTAATTATTTTATACTTTAGCTATTGAAAAATAGCAGATCTACAAGCTCACAGCGCGGCACCGAGTGCCACGCTGCGAGCTTGTAGCTCTGCTATTTTTTTTATGTCGTGAAAATGTGACTCAAATATTTGCTTCTGGTGGGTCCCTGCCCTGGAACTAAATATTTTTAGATGGGGGTCCGTGGCCAAATACATATCATTTTGGGGGTCCTTCACATGAAAAAGTTTGAGCACAACATAGGTTTTTCAAAAAACCTTAGAAGGATTTGAAATATTTAAAGACTTGCACAGATTTTTTTTAAATAGCAGATCTACAAGCTCGCAGCGTGGCTCTCGGTGCCGTGCTGTGAGCTTGTATAACTGCTATTTTTCATTAGTTAAAGCAACAAATGTGAGTGAATTCCTCTACCCAAGGCACAGAATTTGGTGCGACACCCCTGCTAGTCACCCATCACATTTGCTTTCTTGGCACTTACTATACGCTATATTTCTGAGTCACTCTGTGTAGGACTGACATAGAATAGGAAAGCAGAGACGGAGTCAATCAGAGGCATAATTTCAGAAAGACATCGGGGGTGGCAAAAAAATAAGTTACCATAGTAGCCCCATTTCTAAAATAATGGATCTCGATCCATTATTTTCACTATTGTTTGAGGGGTAAAAGCGAAGATGTTTGAAAATGTTCCCATATAATGAGTCCAACATTATGGGCCGACTGACTTCGCCTGATTCAAATTAGTACTACTTGTGGACAGTACTCTCAGGTGACAAGCTAGAAGACTCATTCAATGCCTGTGGAAACCCTCGTCCCAGAAAACAATACATAAGCATCCCAAGTACCACCAACAGGATGCTTAACAGTTTTTGAGCGGTGGTCACACCGTCTCCATAGCGTGGCCGTGTGTGTATCCGTGTGTGTGTGTGTGTGTGTGTCTGTCTGTCTGTATGTAGCCTCTGGTGTATGTAGCCTGAGTACCCTGGGTGACCAGAGAGGTGCTGTTGAGTCTAGTCTGCCCTGAGCATCAACTGCAATAGCAGTGGCGGCCTGAGTGACATACATGCATGCATGCATGTATGCATGTATATTTGTTTTGCTCTTGCGCAGCCTCCACGACCACCGCTCAGTTCACACGGGTGTGATTTTTTTCCCCACGGCAGTGAGACTGCTAAATAAGCTGTACTGTACGACTGGCTTTACTCTATAGCAGGGGTTTTCAAAGTGGGTGACGGGGCACCCTGGGGTGCCGTGACGGCAGTCCAGGGGTGCCGCAGGATAAATTGATAATATTTAGAATTTATTTGGACACTTAAACTTGGTACAAAGTTATTTTCAGTCAGTTCTAACCAGAATGGCTATTATCTCAACGTCTTCCTCACAACATAATCACTAAAATATCGTCACTGTCGGGCAGAAACCTCGTATCTCCAAGCTTCAAATGTGTAGTACGTCTTTTGGTAAAGCAAGGCCCTGCTTCATCATGCAAGACTGTCGCACAAAACTAGTGAAAACAGCCAATTTACAAGCACACAACGATGCGAGGCGTTGTTAAAATATATTTATGGGGTGCCCTGAGCCAAAAAAGTTTGGGAACCCCTGCTCTATAGACACACTGGACTTGATATTGTATACTGTATGTTAGTTTTTGTATCTTATTTCTACGGTTGTTAAGTTGTTGTAGGTTTTAAATTAACATTTCTCGAGATTTTGCACTTTATCACTTTTAACTACTGCTGTTGTTTTAAGCTGCACTGCAATGTTTTTCACCCATAGTTTTTCGTGTAATTCATGTGACGTGACAATAAAGTTCTATTAGATCCTGTTTTAGACAGGTGTTTGTGAATGCTTTCCACTAATGCATTCATCCCTGTTTGTGCCGAATTTGGGGGGTACAATGGCGTCTCTCACTCTAGTGAAGTAGTTTGACATACACGATTGTATTGTTTTGATTAAATTGAACGTGTCATTTGACAGTCATTCATCACCAAGTAAACTCTTTAATCTAGACTATAGTGGTTCTCAAACCTTATTGTGCCAAGGACCCCTAAATTGACACTTATTATCCCACGGACCCTGATAGATATAATAAATTATGATACATAATTGTATGATTTGTGTATGAGGCTCATATGACCATATAAGGTTATATTATGAACTACGGTCTGAACTCACAGTAGGAGACCATGTTTTGGCTATACTGTAAATTCTCACTAGGGGAAAACTACCAACACTCTACGTGTCACATACTGTACTCTTTATATACTGTATGTTAACTTCCATCTTGGAAGAGAGAGAATTACCAAGCTGCCACTAGGATGGTTATGCTCACTGTATTGTCTTCCTTGTCTGACTCTCTTCAAATACAGCAATTTATTGATAGTCCTTTGGCTCGTCTCTGTCTTATTTTGGTTATGGATTTATCCATATCCATATTTATTTAACTTAATTAATAATTATCCAACAGACCCCCATTTGAAAAGATATGCCAGGGACACCCATTACAGAAGATTGTTACGGCTATACTGTAGCAGTGATTCTCAACCATTTTAATTTCAGAGACCCCCAGTTTGACGTTCATTAGGCTATGGACCCCATTTAATGGCATTTCTATCTCTGGGACCCCAAAAATCATATTGTAAAATCAAATGTTAATTTAACTCTGAGAGCCAAAATGTACACTCTCTGAGTTATAGACCCATAAGGGTCCAACATATACTTTTGGGTCAATTTTGGGGTAGATCAAGATACTTGAAGTATTGATTGATTGATTGATTGATTGATTGAAGAATTTATTAGAAGATTGCAATAGAAACAAGTACAGTTTCATGACAGTACAAATCACTGGTACAAGGTCAACTAAAAGGAGATCCTGGAAAGCCGAAGCTTATTTCCACAGGAACCACACTTTAAGTATCTCATATAATATTGAAAGACAGACGGATAGAACATAGTACTTTATCTAGGATAATATCAATTTCAAAAGCAGAAAAGCATAACATCAAATACAAAGGCAGAAAAAAGGGGTGGTGGGAGCATGGGGGCTTAGTCTATTTACAAGTCACGGGTAGCAGCCGCCTGAAGGTGACTTTTCATACCGATTTTGAAGGAGGCTAGGGATTTGCTCTCCTTTAAGGCTTGTGGGAGGGCATTCCACATGTTGATGGTGTAGCAGGAGAACGAGTTAGAGCCTTGTTTAGTGTTAAATCTGCATTGATGGTATCTTAGTATCTTGAAGACCAGAGCCATAGACCATATTCACACCGTGGCCATCTTGGATCACATGACTTCCTGGCATGGCAGCCTGCATTACAAACCATTGTGAACAATGGAGCGATGTTCAACCAATTTCTTTTGACCAAATTGACAAATGGGCGGATGACAACATCAACATCCCCAAAATGATTCAATAGAAGGGCTACAGTAACAGGATTGATTAAATCTATGGAAATGATATTCAAGGTTAGTTAGGTTGCAACCTTACTGTGGACAAATACTTGCTATCTGTGCAGTGCTTGCTCCGTCATCATATCAACTATTTGTTGTTAGATTGTTCCTGATTAATATGCAAAAATCAAGATACAGTAATATTAACTATATGATGGCAGAGCAAGCACTAGTCTGCACAGATACTGTAGCAAGTCTTTGTACAGAGTAACACTGCAACCTAACTACCATGAATATTGTGGATGTACCCTTCTATTTAATCCTTTTGGGGATGTTGATGTTGTCATCTGCCCATTTGTCGATTTGGTCAAAAGAAATTGGTTGAATAGAACTCATATTTTGGGACCATCGCTCCATTGTTCACTATGGTTTGTAATGCAGGCTGCTATCACAGGAAGTCATGTGATGCAAGATGGCCGCGGTGTGAATAAGGTCTATAGCGAGCTTGCTGCACTCTGTCAAAGAGGGCGATAGCAAGAGGGCGGAACAGACCCGTACTTCCCGTTTCTGCATGACGTAGGTGGATACCTTTTTAGGAGGCGGAAGCATGTTTGGAGTCTATTCATTTACAATGAGAGAGCTAACGTGAACACAGAGCAAAATAGTAGTTCAGAAGCTATGGTCACTGAACTAAATATTGGACCTGATCTTCACAAACCTCATAATATTAACAACATTGTCATACTAAAGTGGCTTTTTTCAGCGACACAACAAAGGAGAGAATCAACTTTATTATTGCTCTTTAGCTGTCCCAGCAACACAGTCTCGCGGGATCTATAGCACCAGTAAACAGGACGTGCGCGAGATTTGCGTCAGAACCAGTGCCCACTTAGGAGGCTTTTTGTAGGATTTGTGTACCATGTCGCACTCTAGTGGATCCAATGAGGATGAGCTATCTTCATTAAGTAAATATCTTTGACTCTGTCCATCCCAGCCTATAGCAAAGTAAGCTTGGAGTTTGATGAGGTTACATGATTGATGGACGTTGATGCTCAGAATATGAGAACTATTTCCATATCCAGCCACTGCAGAACACCAACAGGTGTTGTTGTTTTTGGGCTATTTGTATAAATTCCATGTGTGCACACAGCAAAGCATAATAGAGAAGAGACAATCCTCCACACTGTCACACACAGCAAAGCAAGCAGACTAGAGGACTTCGCAGGCCAAGGTCTGATGGCAAAATCTATTATTTATAACTGTAGTGGTGTTTTATATTATATTATGTTGAAGTAATGTTTTCATTATTATTAAGGCGTAGTAATGTTTTGATAGTATTACGTTGTAGGTAGGAATGTAACGATACATTTTAACAGCGATACCATACTCATCACGATACATGGTTGACGATCATGCGATACATGGACGATATTTACATCAATGCAATACGATGATTTAAAATCGATACAGTGACTATTTTGCCCAAAGCAATTAAAAAACAGTAATTCACTGGAAAAAAACGTAGACATTTTATTTGACCAAATATGACAAACTCACACCACGACACGCATGCAGAGATACCACACATTGGAACACAGAGTGAAGTAATTAAACCCCTCTTGTTTTAACATGGCTAAATCTTACAATCGATATAATCGAGTCACACAATGCAATATGTCACTGTTCACATATCGATTGCTGGATCGTTAGTGTGATTTTATTGTAACGATTTGAATATGTTGTAGCAATGTTTTATTAGTATCACGAGACCTTACCCGTTCGAAGATATGTGCTGCAAAATATGAGCAGATACAAATAATGTAACAGCAAAATTAGGTGAATAGAAGTATGAGAATGTATGTGCTTGCTCCACATAATTTTTCCATACCCGTTGGAAGATGAGACACACATCACCCGTTGCATGCGTGACCCATGCAGAGAGAGAGAGAGAGAGAGAGAGAAAGAGACTGCAACATTCCTAACTGTGAGAGGTGTGTGTGGGCCCGGGGCTACAGATCCCATGGCCTGGAGGAACGGACCGTAACCCTGACAACAGGCTGTAGAGCTGTAGAGTGAAGAAACGCTAATAAATAGCTAGAATTTGGGAAGAATGAAATTCGGGCTCCGTCACCGTGTGTATAATGCTAATGGCCAATGCCATGTTAAATTTGAGATCAGTCGCTGAAGCGAGTGAATAGATAATGCATTGTGTGACCTCTGACTGACTGACTCCTCTAATTATATGATAGATGGTGTAAAGGTGTTTTGATTATTATAGTGGTGACAGCGTGGTGGCAAAGCTCATCAATATCGTCGTTGTCGGGTGGAAACCTTGTATGTCCAGGACTGTTCGTTTTGTATTTATCATGTTAAAAATG
This sequence comes from Nannobrachium achirus, assembly GCF_963921795.1. NCBI lineage: Eukaryota > Metazoa > Chordata > Actinopteri > Myctophiformes > Myctophidae > Nannobrachium > Nannobrachium achirus. The sequence goes on from NC_137833.1 coordinate 62,147,571, forward strand.
AACTAAACTAGTGAAAACAGCCGATCTACAAGCACACAACACCTCGCACCGCGAGGCGTTGTGTGCTTGTAGATCGGCTGTTTTCACTACTTTTGTGCGACGGCCTTGTATGATGAAGCAGGGCCTTACTTTGAGAAAAAAACGTACACATTTGAAACTTGGAGATACAAGGTTTCCACACGACAGTGACGATATGTTTCTCTCTCCTTGTCTCTGTCTTTTACTCTCCTCCGTCACCCGTTCGTTTTTCCCACCTCCCCCAAAAGGCTTTGAAACGTTCAAAGTCAAAGCAGGAAAATGAACACCACAAACGATTCCTCCCTCCATACAAGCAGCATGGACATTTTAGGCATCGCCGGCGCAACCGTCGTGTGGGTCCTGGAAGTCCCCGTCAACGCCGCCATTCTGTGGCGGATATCGACGGGAGCGGCCGCTACCTTGGCCTCGGATATCTTCGCGCTCAACCTGAGCGCACTCGAGATCCTCCTCGCCGTGTTTAGTGCTCTCTATTTAATCATAAACGTTGACCTCGTATACTTCTTCGGCACCGGCCTCATCTTCACCGGGCGCCCCCTCTTCCAGAGCTGCATCTGCGTGGAGAGATTCCTGGCGGTGGTTCACCCGGTGCTCTTCCTCAAGTGCAAACCCCTCAGGTACAGGGTGGCCTGCTCTGCGTTGGCCTGGTTGGTTATCGCTGGGTTCTCACTGTTAAGCCTGCTGTTGGGTGGTACCAGGGTGCTGCTGGGTGGTACCGAGGCGTGGGTTTACCTCGTCGAGGGTGAATTCCTGTTCTTCATGTTGGTGATGCTGTCCTGCAGCCTGGCCATTCTCAGGGACCTGAAACGGGCCGCGCCGGGGGATAGAGGGGGGACGAAGGACAGGGAGAGGGACACCAGCATCAAGAGGAGAGCCTTCATCATCGTCTGCCTGATCCTGGTGTCGTTTGTGGTGAGCTACTTTACCTGGGCCATCGCCATTGCTGTTTTTGCGGGCAAAGGGCACTTGCATTCGTTTGAAATGGAATTGGTTACCGTCGTATGCAGTCAAATTGCTATGCTCTCTGGGTTTGTTCAGCCACTGCTGTACCTCTGTCAGAAGATGGGCAAACTGCCCTGTTTTAAACCTATACAAGGTACATAGTATCTTGATGCTGTTGTGTAGATCAGTGGTTCTCAACCTTTTCAGGCCGCGACCCCCCAAATAATCATATTATAACTGGGGACCCCCCCACCATCCTGACGAGCATTAAGAGTTGAGGCATTACATTTTGTATAACACGGCCTATTGTGAAAATAGCAGATCTACATGCTCACAACGCCTCGCAACGCAAGGCGTTGTGAGCATGTAGATCTGCTATTTTCACAATTTCTGCCTCTAATATTTGACAAATTGACCAATGTTTAATTTATCTTTTTAGAGGTATTAAAACCCCTTAAATTGTCACTTTAGAAATGTGTAGATACCCTCTATACACTTAAACGTTATGTTGGTCTGTTCACTGTTGAGTGAGAAAACAACGTTGCACATTAAGTTGATCATCTGGGGACCCCCCAGAATAATTTGGGGACCCCCCTGGGGGTCCCGACCCACAGGTTGAGAACCACTGGTGTAGACTGAATCACTATGACGTCGACACAACCAAAAATGTATATCCGGGAAGCTAACGCAGGTGGCGTTGCATTGGAGCATAATTATTCATGGCAAAACAGTATGATATTTGACTATTATAAATACTGTATACCATTTTACATATCCACAGGTTGGTAAACTAGACATACCGTAGCTAATGTTCTGGACACTTTATTTTATATTGTGCAAACGACCATAGACATTCTACCCGGAAATAGCACATTTTTTACGAACTTTCAACCATACTTATCTGGTCGTCGCTGTATGGGCAGAAACTTTGTATGATCCTTACTTCAGGATTTTTTTTTCTTCCCCCATTGAATCCAATGTTATTTCACAATGCAAAGTCACAATGGTTTTCATTGGTTAAATATTTATAAAACACCAGCACTCACAGACAAGTCCTTTTAAGGTACTTTTTATTTCATATTTAAGTGGTCAGGGTGAGCTGCAAAGCAGCAGAAACAACGGACGCGTTTCGGCGTAAAGCCTTCTTCAGCGCTGTATGTTGTGGGAAAAGAATGTGTCGCATTTTATAATGTCCGTAGGAGCAACACTGCTGTAACTATGTAAATATTTATAAAACCCATGGACAGACAGACTTATTATTGTGGTGTAATCATTGCATCGTTGCATCGCTCCTAATAATTATATATTTACAGAGAGGGGTCATGGAACAAGGTAACCCATAACACCTATGCTTCGTATGTAATACCGGTAACACCGGTCTTGGCTGCACTGCACTGGTTGCCCATCGGGGACTGATCATAAGTCCGATCTCTCAATATTCCGACCAGGTTAACAGCACCTGCCCATCAAATCCAGAATTTGCTTTAAAATCCTTTTAATAACATACAAAGCATTATATGGACTGGCCCCACTGTATATTTAAGAATTGCTACACGCAAAACCTAATGTTAGATTCTGGACATCCCCGTGGACATCCCTGTGTCCAAACTAAAAACCAAGGGTGACCGGGCGTTTGCAGTTGCTGCTCCTACATTATGGAACGCCCTCCCGTTGGTTTGTAAAACATGCTGAGTCAATTAGCCGATCGCTATGCCCCTCCTAAAGCCGTCCTTGCCCAATGCCAAGCTAGGCGACAGGTTACTAAGGCGGGTGCCTTGGCAAGCTCCCAAGCTGTCAAGAGCAAAAATGCCTAAGCGGTGCGTATACTTGAAATGCAACTCGGATGCAAGATATCCGGAACGTTTGGAGGGTGGTGTTGTTTTTTTCCCTTTCCCCAAACCAAAAACACAGCTGGAGAAATGTATTTTATGGATTAAACAGTGCGGAAGATCTGACTCGCTGAAGCCGCTGACGCCAGCAAAGATAACTACTAACTATTACGTTTGTTCCAAGGTAAGATGCTAACGCTAACAATCTAGTTAAACACACACACACACACGCACGCACGCGCACACACACACACACACACACACACACACACACACACCACTCAGTTTTTGCATGCCACATACATTGCTGTTACGGTTATGAATAAAAGCTTGTTTTAACCAGTGGTGCAGTGGTGATTCAATGTTTGGGAGGGTCTCGAACGTCGCTCAAAACACCTACCTATTGATAATATGCATATAGGCTCGTTTCTTTGTTAAAACAGTTGTCGAGGTGTTAACTTGTGGAGGGGGGGGGGGGGGGGGGTGCGAGACCCCGGCTGAGAAAATATATGGATCGTCGGGTGCGCGACGCGCGACCCAAGACCACGGCATCACTGGTTTTAACATTTGAGTAAGGACAGTATTGTGTCATTTGAGGCAAGTTGTAAACAAAGACGCTATCACTGGTCTCCCCCTCTCAGCATTTTGTGGATGGACAACCAACGCCAGACTTTCCCAATCCTGTAGCTGCTAATATGCCTGTGTTTGACGGTCAGCAAAGACGGGAACTTTTGGGAGGCTGCAGAAACCCTCCAGCCAAAAGGTTTGTTGTGCAAATCAGGACATAGTAGTTGATTTCATAGTGCTTTAATGTTATGATGATGTTTGTGGAGTAGTGGTTTGGAAATATCCGAGAGAACAAGGCAGAAAGGAAAACGAAAATGCATTTGAAATGTACATACACAACATAATGTGTTACCGGAGTAATGACAATGAGTAAATAAATCCTAAATCGAGGCAAAAGCTCACCGATCGCTATGCAAAAGTCAGTCTTTGTGTGTGTGTGTGTGTGTGTGTGTGTGTGTTACAGAATCCGCAGTGAACCGATTGCTGAAGCATCCACCTCAACAATCACTGAAAGTGCATCATCACAACACCACAGTGCACCAGCATCCCCCTTAAACCTCAGTAAAAGTGCATCACAACAACAACAACAACACAGTGCCCCAGCATGCACCTCAAACCTCAGTGAAAGTGCATCACAACAACAACACAGTGCACCAGCATCCCCCTTAAACCTCCCCATCAGTGGTAAGTGCATTTATTTAACCCTGGTGGCTACTAACAAAATAGTCAAAGAAAAACGTGTCTAATTTTTTTTTCATCCCACACCACTTAACTGTATCAAAATGAATCCGCTCAAGGTGGAAGTCATTTGTGCACATCACGTGAAAGTCACACCATAGCATCCCTGTGAGTCCCATCTGGCCCATTATTTGGAAGTGGTAGGCATGGCTTTCTTTGAGCTTGTAGCTCCCATCTGCTCCCATCTTTAGATACGCACACTCTTGAATGTTGTCTTTTGATGGACACTTTATTTCTAAAAGGCCATAGTGTGTCGTATCCCCCTTCTTCTCAATGATTTTCCCGTCCGGTGAAGTGCCTAGATGAGGAGCTTGTGGGTTGACTACAAAGCCGCATGGTAGTACAATGTTGCCTGTAATCTCAGAATACTGCTTTGCTGCAGTGGACTCAAGGTCTATCCCTCTTTTCATGGCCTTGGTTCTTCTTACAGGGGTCTTGAGGGCAGTAGCCAGACTTTCATGGTTGGCTCTCCTGGAGCATATTCTATGAAAATTACTTGATGTTAATCGTGGAGTCCGTGCCAGATGCCAGAGGTCTGATGAGTTCTGTTGTCTGGTTTGAAGTTCTAGGTTGATTGCCTCAGACAAAGTGATGGTTATGTTATTGTAGGAATTCATTTCATTGTTATTCAGAACTGTACAGAAATCTGTTGGTTGTGGTGGTAGTGGAAAGTCTGGGAAATGGTGGTTTGCAGGTGGTGTTGGTTGAGCTGTGCAGATGAGAGGAAGCTGTAATAAGGGAGACAATGAAACGCATGATTAAATGTTTTTCTTTTTTGTTATTTGTACCATTACAGAGGCACATCATCTCACATTCAACCATGAAGAGGAGCTGACAACCCTCAAGGACACAGTGGAACAACAGAAAATGGACCTGGATGCAAAGGATGCCCACATCCAGCTGCTCAGAAAACAACTTGAAACTGCACGTGCAACCACTCCAGAAACATTACATGAAAGTTCAGTCCCAGGTTATTTCCATTACAACACCGGATTCACATATGATCAGTTCAACGACTTGTGTGAATTTTTCAAACTGCCTAATAATCCAGATGCCCCACTAACACCCATTCCTCTCACATACTTAAAAGTAGACCAACATATCCGATTAATGCCCTTGCGTTGTCAGTTTTTATTCACATTAATGAAATTTCGGCAAAACTTTAACCACAAAGATCTGGCACATAAATTTCACATTCCTGTTCAGACTGTCAGCACACTTTTTAACTCCTGGGTAGATTACATGTATGACAGACTTGGCCAACTAGCCATTTGGCCGCACAGAGATGTGCTTTCACAGAACATGCCAGCTAACTATAAACAGGACTTCCCAAACACCTTTGCAATACTGGACTGCACAGAACTAAAAATAGAGAAGCCTACATCATTAGTCTTGCAGAGTATGACGTATTCTACATACAAGTCTGCCAACACACTCAAGTCTCTGGTTGCCTGTGACCCCCGAGGTGCTCTCATCTATGTGTCTGCCCTCTTCACTGGATCCATCTCAGACAAAGAACTCTTTAATAGATGCAATATCATAGAGCAACTGCAGGGTTTGATACGTTGTGGCTACCTAAATGCAGGAGATGGGTTAATGACCGATAAGGGTTTTCTTATTGAAAAAGAAGTGGAAGATATTGGTCTGAAACTTAACATTCCACCTTTTTCCAGGTCCAATCGTCAGATGCCACATGCAGATGTTAAGATAACCAAAAAAATAGCTAAACACAGAGTTCACGTGGAAAGAGCCATTGGCAAAATAAAGAAATTTAAGATTATTTCTGGTCAGATCTCGCTCACTCGTCTGAGTAACATAAATCAAATATGGTATGTGGTTAGCATGCTGTCCAACTTCCAACCACACATCATCAAAGACGAGTGACTCCTTGACTTGAGACTGAGAGAGAGAGAGAGATCTTATACTGTGTGTGTATATATGTGTGTGTGTGTGTGCGCACACAGTATTGTGATATATTAGTTTGTTTGTTTTTTTTTGTTTTTGATATATAGTTTTGTGATTTATTTTTTTGGTTGCTTTCCCTTAATGTAAACAAAATAGTTTATTCTTAGTTCTCTCTTACCCCCCTTGTCAAATGTATTTGGGTTCTCAGAAAAGTGCGATATACATTTTGAGTTATTATGTGATGTTTTGTTTATTAGCTTTTGCCATGACAAGCTAATCTTCCTGGGGTCTGACTCTGACACAGACCAGAAAAATGAGTTTTGAATAAATGGTTGGTTGGTTGGTACATGCAATCTTGTGTCCATGTACTTATGTGGAATGAAATTTGGATTAAACAAACTGAACTGTTCAGTCAAGTGCTTTTCCTATACCTGATGGCTCAAACCACTTCCAAGTGGGTAGCTGCTTCCTCCTACAGCTACCTCGACAGGGGGTCTGTTGGCCAAGTAGCTGATGGGAGCACCTCTCATCCTCTGCAACAAACTTAAGTCCTCATCATTGATTGCATTGCTCCTCATCCTAAACAAACCAGAAAACACCATGAATCATCCCATATGAAAGAAGGTATACGGTCATACCACTTGGTTGTCAATACATATCTTTGTTACAGTTTGTGTGAACCTCAAAAATATGCTCATGATAAGTTCCAACCCTGAAACGGGACGGTCGTTGATAATCTGACGACCGTCATGGCCGACCCTTTAGCTCGGTTTGCGCACGCGAATCCGTTCGCGTCTACAAACTACACAAACGTTCAAATTTCACAAACAAAGTGCGTAATAAAGTCACAAACGAGAGCTTTCCTTGGCCGGAAATGTAGAAATCCTGGCCGGCATTGTGTTCTTTAATAAAAAGCCTTTTTATCCGATCGTGTTATGTTTTCCCATGTATTTCCGGAACCATTTTTGCAAGGCCACGCCCATATCTCAGTGTTCAATAGACGGGGTTGGTGCGCTTGGGGAAAACAACACGATCGGATAAAAAGGCTTTTTAAAATTATTATTAAAGAACGCTATGCCGGACAGGATTTCTACATCACCGGCCACGGTAAGCTATCGGTTGTGACTTAATTAAGCACTTTGTTTGTGAAATGTGAACGTTTGTGTAGTTATGTAGACGCGAACGGATTCGCTTGCGCACACAGAGGTAACGGTTCACCCAGGACGGTCGTACATTAGATTATCAACGAGTCGACCGTCCAGCTTTGAGTACACAGCGTTATAGCCGGGCTAGGAGAACTAACGCATTGGACCAGAGCTGATGATGATGTGCATCCGTTAAACAAAGGTTTCTTAACTCAAATGAGGCTTTGCCACTGTGCAAGTTAACTTACCCTGGTGCGTAAATAAAGTATGAATACCCCTGGCTGCCCCCCCGACCCCGACGCTTACCGTTTCCCAGTGTATTGACAGTCGATAGGTCTTCGTTTGCGGACCTTGATGGCTTTACTGACCACCACGCTGGATATGGGCACTGCTTGTATTTTTGCCCCCCTGGGGATGTGCCATTCTTGTGGCAAACTGGTACATGATCTCCCTGGGCTTTCCACTTGGGCCATCATAACATCCAGGGTGTTTATTAAGCCCACGATGTGGGAACAATATCCCGGGGCGCTATAAACAAATGGAAACAGGATGATTCACCAATAAGGGGCTTAAACACGCGAAAACTATGAAAGTCATGACTGAACCTTAACTTCAAATAAAATAATTTAATGACTTACCCTGCAATGCAAGAACATTGTTGTTCTGTTATGTGTCCATCCACGACATTAATGGATAAGACGTGGGGTGGCTGACTTTTGCATTGCGACCGGTGAGCTTTCGCCTCGATTTTAAATACTTTCTCATTGTCATTACTCCGGTGACAGATAATGGTGTGTATGTATTTTTCAAATGCATATTGCAATCCTTTCTGCCTTGTTCTCTCGGATATTTCCGAACCACTACTCCAGAAATGTGCTATTATTTCTTTGGGTATGTCTTGAACTGTTACCAACTCCATAGCAGCATAGCTTCCTAGCAGCCAGACTCGGTACTACACCGAAGCACGCCGCCATGGCAGCTTGCCAAGGCACCCGCCTTAGTAACCTGTCGCCTAGCTTGGCATTGGGCAAGGACGGCTTTAGGAGGGGCATAGCGATCGGCCAATTGATGTTTTTAAGAGCATTTGTTTCCTATGCATTTTATGTTATGAAGTTTATATGATTGTTTATATTGTTTGTTGTTATTGCTTGTACAAGCCACAAATAATGCTTACGTACAAACATCGTTTCGAAGGGTGTTTTATAAATCAAATTAACTTACTTACTGACTTACTAATAATACATAATTATTTATTGTTCTTTAGCAATTCATACTTATTTGATTAACTTCTATACAGTCTTTCTTTCCTTGTACTGCTATAATTTGTATAAAACATTGTTATGGAAAGTGGTAGACTCCTGGAAGAAAAGCTATATTGTTCAATTAAAATAAATGGAAAAATGTTTGGGGATGGTTTTGGACCAAAAGTTTATCTTTAGCCCTGATTGTCCTGCGTAATTCAAATAATCTCCTTCGACTGAGGCATGGAGTTTTGTTTTAAAGGTGTTGTGAGGGGTATTTTGGTGTTTTTCTTTTTCTTTTCTTTTCTTGTTTCATTTTTTCTCGTTGTTGTTTTTACAATAAACCTTGATGTTAAACCATAATTCTCTGTTTGGAGACACATGATCCTTACCTGTGATATTTCAGCTCAACATTATGGGGCGACTACAGTTTGATGGCTGGTGGTAGGGCTTGGAACAAAGAAGGTAGCTCGCACTCACTATCTGGTCGCTACAAACTTTATTAACAAGCAGCAAAAATATAGACGTTTCGACCTGTAACGGTCTTCTTCAGTATCTGAAGAAGACCGTAACAGGTCGAAACGTCTATATTTTTGCTGCTTGTTAATAAAGTTTGGAGCGATCAGAAAGTGAGTGCGAGCTACCTTCTTTGTTCCTAGTATTACTGCGTTGGCAGTTTTAGCTCGGCACCGAAGATGAGGATGTGCGTAATTCTTTCTTTGAATGGTAGTAGGGCACATTTTGGTGGCAAAATAGTAGAATGCATTCATCCCCCTAGTAATGTTTTGTCTTGTATAATTTGTTGATCAGTAAATCACGGTACATGTGCGATCCATGGACGATATTTGTTCATTTATAGCCATATGAAACAATGATTTTCAAATGATTTAGCATTGGTAATAGGGCAATAATAGAAAAAAATATATACAGTTCATAATGCCTTTTTTATTTTCCCTACACACAAATAAAGACGATACAGTACATATCCAGAAACACTCACACATTCACATCCAACATAGTACAACAAGTACAGTGACATTTCACACCTGAAATAGAGACAGTAAAGAACACAAGTCACTCTTCTCTCTGATACTTCAGCTCACCATGACGGGGCGCCGACTGCTTTGTTTCCATGACATTATTTTCACATGGTGTGTTGACGGTGATGGATGATCGTTGATGCCCTGTCAGAATATGATACCGTTTTTGCATATCTAGCCACTGCAGAACATCTACAGGTGGTACATTGCGTGTGAGCACATGCAGCACACCGTCTAGTGCACTGTGCAGCGGTTCTCATGCAACCTTTTCAGGGCCCACTTTACTCGAAGATTTCGCTACCCATAATTTAAGTAAGCCTTGTCGATCCCTGATGCCCATATGCCAGGAGCCTATCTCCTGTTTCTGTTGCGTGAGGCAGCTTGATGTACAAGTAAACCCCCTGGACATGACACAGGGAGGCACTGAGTCCCATTTTTCAGAGTCTTTGGTATGACCCGGCCGGGGATCGAACCCCGACCTCCCAGTCTCAGGGCAGACACTATAACCACAAGGCCACTTTCGCCACCCATCCGTCTGACCAAAACCTGGCAGTGTTAAGTGGTTTTGACCCATTAAAATTGGCAAAACAAAGCATAATGATGTTCTCAAAATAGGGATGCCACGTTGAAAATGGTTAATAATTGCATACACAATAAAAGGCTTGTCTAAATAATAACACGTGTCACAAGCGGAAATCTAATTAATCTGCTAAAATAATTAAGAGTTAGGGACATACAATAACTGAATTTAAGCTTGGCATTTGCCATCTCGATACCCCAAACGACGCCCCAGGAGTCAATATAGTAGTGACAGACATGAGGAAAGCTGAGAGGGAGTCATTGTAGTAGAGATGTGGTTCTGGTGAAAGCCTCAGCACTGGGGATCTGCAAATTGTTGGTTGTTGCTATTCACATGTCAGCATCGACACTGCTAGCTAACCAGCACTCAATGGTCCACTTGGACCGTAATCAATCAATACACTTGATCTGGCAGCAGTAAATCAATGCACACTCCAGAGATATGCTGTGTGTGTCTGTGTGGTGTGATGGTGTGTTCTTCTGTTCATGCGTGTGCATGCGTGTTTGTATGAGCATGATGTGTGTCTCTCTTATCAGTCAGTGTGCATGTTTGTGTTTACGTTTCCCCTATCCTGTAGTGTTTTTATAACTGCGATATTATTGATTGTTTTCTTTGCTTGCTGTTTATTAAGTCCATGAATTAAATACAGAGGGCTTTCAACGTGAACAAATACTTTAAAAGGTCTTATTTGGGATGTTCCTTTTAGGCAGGGTGTTTAACTGTACTACATTTCTAGTGTATTGACTATACTTGTACTGTTCTCCATTTTTGTCTAATAAAAGAATCAATCAATCAAAAATGCGAGTGACATAAATAATGATGAATGCTTACATTTACTTAAAGGAGGACTGTCTTCATATAATAAGTAAAATAATAAAATAGCAATACTCAGTCTGGGTCTCATAGGAGAGCTGTCAAATCCTTCCACCGGTGACATCATCGTTTGACAGATTTAAAAAAAAAAAAAAAAAAAAAAAAAATATATATATATATATATATATATATATATATATATATATATATATATATATATATATATATTATCACGAGAACAATGGCTTCCACTTTAACATTGCAACTTTTCAGGAATAGAAAGTCTGCAGTTTCTATTAGCTTGCATTTCCCATTGATGATGTCACCGGTAGGAAGGATTTGACCCACCCACAGCTCTCCTATGAGACCCAGACTGAGTAGAAAGAAATTGTGATATTTTATCATGAACATTAGTGAGGACCTATTATGAAGATTCCTCCTTTAAGTATTGTACTTAAGTACAATTTTGAGGTATTTGTACTTTACTTGAGTATGTCCAACTTCCAGTACTTTTACTTCTACTCCTACTCATCTCCTACTACATCTCCAATCCAAATATTGTACTTTTACTCCACTACAATTATTTGAACACTTTAGTTACTTCTACTTGTTATTTTGCAGATATAAATTATAATATTATAAAACATACATAAACCACTTTAGCACCTGTTTACACCTTGGCTATTTGAAAAAAATAGCTGCTATTTACGAAAACGTTATACTTTTACTTTTTTATGTCAGCACGTTCATATTTTTACTCAAGTACAATTTGAATTCTGGACTTTTACTTGTAACAGAGTATTTCTATATATCAGCATTGAGACTTTTACTTGTGAGTTATTTTTCCACCACTGAAAATACCATCCCTCTCCCGTCATGTCCAGGGGCGTCACAAGGGGAGGGGGGAAGTGGGACTGAGTTACTAGGGCCCAAGGTGGAGGGGCTTTCATTATTTTATACTTTAGCTATTGAAAAATAGCAGATATACAAGCTCAAGCGAGCTTAGATCTGCTATTGGTTCTTCACATGAAAAGGTTTGAGCACCACTGGCATAGAAACATAGGTTAAAAAAATAAGAAAAAAAAAACTTTGACATAGGCCTTTTGCCTATTCAAAGACAAATGTCTTTTTTCAAAAATAGCAGATCTACAAGCTTGCAGCGCGGCACTCGCCGCGCTGTGAGCTTGTAGATCTGCTATTTTTCAATAGTTAAAGCACAAAATAATGCAGTCTAAATGGGTTAAACCCCCTCCCCCTATGAAGAACATTCATCGGGGGCCCGCAGTGAATCCTCGTACCCAGGGCCCAGGATTTGGTGCGACACCCCTCGTCATGTCACTGCGACTGCGGTACAAAAGTGAGAGGATGAGAGGAATTGAGACAGGTAGTGACAGAAATGACTCAGCAGATTCTCTCCTCATTGGAAGTCTTACGGCGTGTGGAGGAGGGGGCATTTCCCTGTTTTTTTTTTTTCTTTTTTTTTTTTTGGCTCACCTTGACGAATGTCTCAACTAAACTGTGGGACCTGTGCAGTATATCAATCAGAATTAGAAACGGACGAGACAAGACAATCCTGTAGCACTCGTACTGTATAATACCAGTAAGACTCCCTAAATGGGGGGATAAGCGACCGCCAGGTCGCATACACAAACTTTAGAAGACAATGGTAGGCAATCAGGATGGAATATGGGAAATGGGACAGATCCATGTTGATGACATGACTTTAGAGATACTGTGTACCGCTTTGCGTGATTTTAGAGCAAAATCTGTAGGAGCAGTGTTCAAAAATTTGTTTTTCAAAAATCGGCCGGATGGTGGCGCTAGAAGAGGGGCATGTGAGAAATCAGGGCGGAGGTTGTGATTTGCCAGTCCAAGTTGCGTGATTTTAGGCCAAAATGTATATGAGCAGTGTTAAAAAAATTGTTTTGCAAGAATCTGCCGGTAGCACTTTACAATAATGACCAGTTATAAATCATTTATAAACATTTATAAGCAGTTTATAGATGAGTAATAAACATGAACAAACTGTTTATTGACATTTGTAAATGTTTAACTAAACATTTATAACTGTTTTAAACATCATTTACATGTTATTAGTAAGGTATTAGTAAGTAGTAAACTAATCATGAATAAACCATTTATATACATTTGTAAATGCTTACTAAATCATTTATAACCAATGCTAAAATTCACATAATGTGTAGGTAGGAATGCATTTACAAATGTCTGTTAAGGTGACCTCCATGTGTTGTTCATGTTTAATATACGCTTTGTAGATGTTATCAAGAGCCCTAATGTAAAGTGAAGACTATTCATTGCGACCGTGAGGTCGCAAGTTACTATACAAACCTCCACGGGATGTCCGCCCGTCCGTCACGTCACGTCACGCCACGCCACGCCACGCCACACTTTTGGCCCTACTCTTATCTCTGGCACCGTTGCCCCTATCCATGCCAAACTTTGCACACAGTCCTTGGCTGCCAAACCACAACCTCCGCCCCTGATTTCTCACATGCCCCTCTTCTAGCGCCACCATGAGGTTGCTTATCTCCCAATTAGGGAGTCTTACTGGTTATTTACATCTGTCGTCTGTTAATGTGGCCACCTTGTTTGTTCATGGTTATGCTTTGTAAAACATTCCTTAAATATCTATAAATCATTAGTAGATGTTATCAAGAGCCCTAATGTAAAGTGAAGACTATTCATTATTTACAACTGTCTGTTAATGTGGCCTCCATGTTTGTTCATGTTTAGTAGTTTGGCAAGTTTGGCATGGATAGGGGAAACGGTGCCGGAGATAAGAGTAGGGCCAAAAGTGTGACGTGACGTGATGTGATGTGACGTGACGGACAGACTGACAGAGGGACTGACAGACAGCCGGGGGAGGTTTTCATAGTAACTTGTAACCTGACGGTCGCAATGAATAGTCTTCACTTTACATTAGGGCTCTTGATAACATCTACAAAGCGTATATTAAACATGAACAACACATGGAGGTCACCTTAACAGACATTTGTAAATGCATTCCTACCTACACATTATGTGAATTTTAGCATTGGTTATAAATGATTTAGTAAGCATTTACAAATGTATATAAATGGTTTATTCATGATTAGTTTACTACTTACTAATACCTTACTAATATCATGTAAATGATGTTTAAAACAGTTATAAATGTTTAGTTAAACATTTACAAATGTCAATAAACAAGTTGTTCATGTTTATTACTCATCTATAAACTGCTTATAAATGTTTATACATGATTTGTAACAGGTCATTATTGTAAAGTGCTACCGGAATGGGTGTGCAAAGTTTGGCATGGATAGGGGCAACGGTGGCGGAGATATTAGTAGGGCAAAAGTGTGTCGTGTCGTGACGCTGTCTAAGTATGTTACAGAACATTTAATGACTTTGCAGTCCTTTGATAAGAGTTTCGAAACTTTGCCTTGCCACCCACACAGCATCAAACCCTTTGATGCACAAACAATAGAGTAAATGGAAGCAAATGAAATGCAATTTCCTTTTGAAAGGAGTGAGAATTCACGGCCAGTTCTTCAGTCTTCAATCTTCAGATATCTTCTAGAGTAACCGCTCTCCCTTGAAAACAACAAAGTTATGTTTTTTTTTTCTTTCTCATGTGTCAAGCTGAGTTTTGTTTGAATATTGCGAAGGATGCTTGATGACTCTTCAACGCCTATGACCACAAGGCCCTCCTACAGCATGCCCTGCTATAACATCAAATATAACATAAATTATATATATTATATATTTTCACAAAACGTATATCATGGTGATTGAAACAAGGCTTTAAACTAGTGACAGGAACCACAAAGTACTTATGACAATGTTTATTAAGGTAAGAAAATCAAATGTAGAAGTTCGGGGGAACATGTTGCTTCTGGTGCCAGAACAACGCAACTAGCGAACAAAATCATAGGAACTTTTAGTTCCATGTTTACAGTACTTCATTTTAAATCCTGAGGCCTGCCCCCCCTGGTAGCAACACAATAACCTCCTCCAGAGATAAAGAAGATTGATTGTGAGACACGGAGCAACAACGAGCCGAATGGTAAATGACATTACGTTGCATGCATTACATTCCCACCAACGTCTCATTGGCTATCAGGATTCAGAGTGTGTCTGATCTGTCCCATTAGCAGAACTCTTAATACAGAGTTGAGGATTCCCACCATTGCCCCTGGGGTCAGCACACGCATCTTAAGCCATTCTGAACGGGTATGCATTATCATATATGGATGCATTATTATTATTTTATGCTTTAACTATTGAAAAATAGCAGATATACAAGCTCACAGCGCGGCACCGAGTGCCGCGCTGTGAGCTTGTAGATCTGCTATTTTAGAAAAATCGTGCAAATTTGAATTTTGACCCGATTTTATAATGTGTCTTTTGAATCCTTCTAAGTTTAAATATATATATATATATATGTTTCTATGTCAGCAATCTGGTTCGCCAGCGTTAAAGAAAAGGTCCTTTTCACTTGGAGCTCAGTTAGTCTGTTCTTGAGAGACTACTACAGCAGTATGTCAGTGGTTCTCGAATTTTTTTCATGTGAAGGACCCCCAACATGATTTGTATTTGGCCACGGACCCCCATCTCAAAATATTTAGTTCCAGGGACCCCCCCAGAAGCAAAATTTGAGTTACAAATGTTTGCTTTAAAAATACATTATATTCAAAGATTTGCACACATTTTCACGACTTTATCAAAAATAGCTTGCAGCACGGCACTCGGTGCCGTGCTGTGAGTTGTATATCCGCTATTTTTTCAATAGTTAAAGCATTCAATAATCCCTGGCCTAAATGGGTTAAGTAGATTTTAAAGTGAAACAGCTATTGGCGATCTATATTGCTCTTGGCAATTATGTCAGTAGTGTTTTTACAGTGAAAGTGAAAACGAGCATGAGAGAGGCTTTTGCTGCAACTCAATCTTACAGTGACAGATCAATGGGGTCCAACAGTCCAGAGTGCAGGAGCATTAATCAGTTACACACAGTTTGACCCTCAGATGGTTTTAGTGTTCACGGTCAATTCCAAGGTTATCTCTGTTATTTCACTGAAAGTCATTTGTTACCAATGACCATTTGGGACTGAAAGTCATCAATGTACTGTAGACCAGGGGTTCTCAAACCTTTTTAGGCCGTGACCCCCAAAATAAACATATTTGAACTGGGGACCCCCACCCTGACAAGCACTTGGAATTGTAGGTATTACATTTGATGTGATTCGGTTCCGCTGATAAATATTGTGAAAATAGCAGATCTACATGCTCACACCGATGTGAGCATGTAGATCTGCTATTCTTGCAATGTTCGCCTCTTGCTTACTTAATATTTGACAGTTTGGCCAGTTTGGTATTAAAAAGGTCTTGAAAGTCCTTAAATTGTCACTTTATAAATGTGCAGATATGCTGTATACACTTATACTGTGTGTTGGTTTGTTTACCATTGAGTGAGAAAAAATTAGCTAATCATTTGGGGACCACACAAAATAATTTGGGGACCCCAACTTTGAGAATCACTGATGTATTGTAGACAATTGTATTACTTACAGTGATAGTCATTAATGTCTACCATTTTTGTTTAAGCGCGTGCATGAAATGCTACAGATTTAGAGCAAATTCGCGTGCATCTCGGCCCTTGGGATAGATCATTACGACTAGTCCAGTTATGAGTGACAGGCTTCACAGTAGCTTGCTGAAAATCACACCCAATGTGAAGTGAGCTCCATAGAGTGGCTGTGCGTGTGTCTGTAGCCACTTTTCCTCAGCGTTTTGCCAGAGCAATGTGTTTTCCTCAGCGTTTTGCCATAGCAATGTTTGTGTGTGTGTAAGTGTCTGGGACACTTGCTAATTTTAACTTCAATTATTGCTTTAATTTGAAGTTATTTAGTTTTCTTTGATTATTTTCTCTGATTATTTTGTTCGCTTTATTTTGAAGTTTTCTGTTATATTTGATACTTCCTGTTACTTTATTTGATATTTCCTGTTTGATTTTGGTACTTCCTGTTACCTGACTATATAGCTGAGACTTACTAGTTTCACTTAGATTCACCCAACACTTGACTGCAGAGTTGGAGTAGAGACAGGGGCTGAGACACAGCATGGGTTGATAGCAGCATGCTAAGGTATGTTTGTTAGCTTGTCTGCAACATTCAGAATCATTTGTTGAAGTATTGTTGAAGTCTAAGTAATACCGAAGCAGTTCAAGTAAAAATGTTTATTGTCCACACAGTGTCTGCTTGCTGCAATGCTGTGCCTATTGATCGATTTGAGCCTGAAGTTCCAAGGTGGAATTCTGTTTTGACTTTGCATCCCCCGGTTAGCGGAGTGAGGTACAGGAAGTTCCTTTGTTTGATTTGAGTTTCTTTTGATTTATTTGGAATTCATTAATTGTAATTGTTTGGTATTTTGATTTGGGTTATGGAGCTTTTTGGTTTATTTTCTTTGCTTTGGTATTTGTTTGTAATTTAAATGGAACGGTTTATTATTTAAAGGTAGCTTTGAATCACTGCATTATAATTGAACCCTTTTATTGTTGAATCGAATAAGTTGAAATGCATTGAATTTAAAAGTAATTACTTGAAATATACAGATTTTATTGTGTGAAACTGTGAAATTAAGAAATGATTTGTAATGTAATTTTGTCATTTTATTCTAATTTTATACAGTTTTCACGGTGTTGATGATGCTTCATATGTGCCAGAAGTGAAAATAAAAACACCCGTTGAGACCATCTAGCTTTGTCTTATTCACGAACCGAGGGGCCGCTACAGTGAAAACTCATCGCAGAAGCCAGTCAACATTGACACCACTACTTCATCTACAGCCACCTTGTGCTTCAAGTCATCATCCAATCCACCTGTCAAGTTTGTCACACTCCCACCTCAGTAACATTTGTATTGAGGACTTTATGATAAGTAGCCTCTATTTCTTTTGGACTGAAGGTTGCTATAAGGACAAATATAAAATTAAAAAGAAGAAAAAAGAAAAAAAAAATGAACGAAACTAAAGGGAAACAAAAGGGTGAGAAAACGAATGTTTTCTGATAGCAAAGGACTTAAAGGTTATGTCGCACAGGTCTAAGATCATGTGAAATTCAGAACTATTCAAGCTGCCTTGACGAAGAGATAATTAAAAGGGACATTTGTGTAATGTGTTGCAAATTATTGGTTCGTTAGTGTTTGATATAATCCTTTGGGGGTTAAAGTGGTACGTCTGTGGGGCTTCGTTTATGAGTAAAGTTATTGTAAAAACCCAGACAAAAATGTACCCCAAAGAGTTTAAGTAATCAAACGGCAAAAAAGAGAACCCAAACAAATGTCGACCCCAGATAAGATGACAGTCAATATGCAGCAGCTGAGGAGTTCTGAAAAGATAATCGTTGAAACACAGATGTATGACAATGAAGTAAAGAAACTTGAAAAAGCATTCACGGAGGCCTATACAACCTGGATGCAAACAGCAAGAAAGGTTCGAACAGCTTTAAGGACACTTTGTTCGGAGGAGGACCTCCATGAGATGAAACGAAGTATTAAAAACAAATGTAATGCAATAATTGAACATTATGAACGCATTCAATTCAACTGTACTGCTACTAAAGACATTGTTAACAAAATGGATGCCTGTACCACCATCACCACAGAAATGAGTGACCGGGTGGATAGATGCCTGGAGGCCACGGTTGAGAGGAGGTGCCGAGAGGAGGGCAGAGATGAGAGACCAGTAGGAGAAATGGAGACTATGGGAGAAATGGCAAGAGAGTCCACTTCCACAAATAATCCTACAGGTCAGGAGATGGTGGGAGAAATGGCAAGCGAGTCTACTTCCACACATAACCATACTGGTCAGGAGAACCTGAGGTATGTGAATCTCATCACTGAAAAAGAAATGCCAACTCCATCCGACAATGTGCTGACAGCCATAGAACCAGACTCTAATGAAAAGAAAGAAAACGAGGACAAACATGTTTCCCAAGCTGTTCACCTTGTGCTGCTTCCCAGTGACATCAAGCAGAAAAAAGAAAAGAACTGAGTACAAAAAATGTAAAGGTAACAGAGAGCTCGCAGGAGTCGGACCCTGAGAGCGACTTGGACACCCCTGAGAAAGTGGATTTGAGCAACGGTTTTGTGAGTAGACCTGCTCTCTTAGCTAAACGTAAATTAAAGGAGAAGAACAAGAAGAAACCACTGAAAAAAGAAACTGAACAGTTCAAAGAGCGACTTCTGTGGAGACCAGGAACCCATGATGGAGGGAGCCATTCAACTCCTAGTCCTGCCTTCCCACCAGATGAAATCAAAAGCATCACCATAGTCCCTCCAGTTCCTTTTGAAGCCACATGTCCCGGTCCTCCTCAACCCCAGGAAGAACCAAAACAGTCCATGATCAACAGACCCTTGAGTCCAGTCCATAATGCACCAGATGTACAGACTTGGCCTGATCCTAATCGTGTTGTAAAGAAGCAAAATAACCACAACCAAATAGTGTTACTGTACTTCTGGAGGAATGTTGTTTGCAACCAGAGAACTACAGTGTTCATTTGGACTACTTAGCAAAAAGAAAACCACCCTGAAGGAGACAAGATTTGAGTTCAGATTTATCTTTAAAGGCAAGTTATGCCATTACAAATGTATTTGACCTGAAAATGGTCTGTGAATCATGTTATGTTTGATTTGTTATAACATGATTGGTGGGAGTGTAAGTGTCTGGGACACTTGCTAATTTTAACTTCAATTATTGCTTTAATTTGAAGTTATTTAGTTTTCTTTGATTATTTTCTCTGATTATTTTGTTCGCTTTATTTTGAAGTTTTCTGTTATATTTGATACTTCCTGTTACTTTATTTGATATTTCCTGTTTGATTTTGGTACTTCCTGTTACCTGACTATATAGCTGAGACTTACTAGTTTCACTTAGATTCACCCAACACTTGACTGCAGAGTTGGAGTAGAGACAGGGGCTGAGACACAGCATGGGTTGATAGCAGCATGCTAAGGTATGTTTGTTAGCTTGTCTGCAACATTCAGAATCATTTGTTGAAGTATTGTTGAAGTCTAAGTAATACCGAAGCAGTTCAAGTAAAAATGTTTATTGTCCACACAGTGTCTGCTTGCTGCAATGCTGTGCCTATTGATCGATTTGAGCCTGAAGTTCCAAGGTGGAATTCTGTTTTGACTTTGCATCCCCCGGTTAGCGGAGTGAGGTACAGGAAGTTCCTTTGTTTGATTTGAGTTTCTTTTGATTTATTTGGAATTCATTAATTGTAATTGTTTGGTATTTTGATTTGGGTTATGGAGCTTTTTGGTTTATTTTCTTTGCTTTGGTATTTGTTTGTAATTTAAATGGAACGGTTTATTATTTAAAGGTAGCTTTGAATCACTGCATTATAATTGAACCCTTTTATTGTTGAATCGAATAAGTTGAAATGCATTGAATTTAAAAGTAATTACTTGAAATATACAGATTTTATTGTGTGAAACTGTGAAATTAAGAAAAGATTTGTAATGTAATTTTGTCATTTTATTCTAATTTTATACAGTTTTCACGGTGTTGATGATGCTTCATATGTGCCAGAAGTGAAAATAAAAACACCCGTTGAGACCATCCAGCTTTGTCTTATTCACGAACCGAGGGGCCGCTACAGTGTGTGTGTAGCCATATTACATCACCAATTACATCCTAGACCTATATCCTAGTCTTTTTCCTCAGCGTAAAGACAAATGACCTTTTTTTTTCTCTCTTAAAAAAGAATTTCGGGAGACCCCCGCAGTTTCCCCACGGACCCCCTAGGGGTCGCGGACCACCTGTCGAAGACCCCTGCTTTATGCTATTTGTGTTAAAACACATAATCTCATATAGTATTCTATGCCGGATACCAGCATACTTGAGATGAGTGCAGAACCTTCAAACCCGTCATGAACAGAGCTTCCTCTTCGGGGTACTTTATTGATTTTGCCTGATCTAAAGTACAGCACTTACGACCTCAAGAGGCAAAAGTTTCTCCCATTTTTGATCAGCATAGTGTCTGGAATTACCTTCACATTACCTCTCAAATACCTGGAACACGCGTAAGATTTGAACCACTTTAACCATTATTTTATGCTTTAACTATTGAAAAATAGCAGATATACAAGCTCAAAGCGCGGCACTCGATGCCGCGCTGCGAGCTTGTAGATCTGCTATTTTTGAAAAATCTTGAAAATTTGTGCAAGTCTTTGAATATCTTTGACGCGATCTTTGACCTGACTTCTAAATCCTTCCTCTAAATCAGCTGTTCTCAGAATTTTTCATGTCAAGGACCCCCCAAATTACATTTATTCGGCCGCAGACCCACATCTCAAAATATGTTTTTCCAGGGACCCCCCATAAGCAGAGATTTGAATTAAATATATATATTGAAAAATGTGCACAGCACACATTTTCACGATTTTTCAAAAATAGCAGATCTACAATCGCTGTGAGCTTGTATATCTGCTATTTTTCAATAGTTAAAGCATTCAATAATTGTAGGCCTAAATGGCTTATCCTCTAAAGTGTATTTTGGATTCATCCACGCACAGCGAGGATGTACCGTGACTTTGGCCTGAGATCAATCACATTCTGTGTCACCCCGAAAGAGCAAGATATTCAGTTCAGAAAGGCACGATATTTCACTAAGCACATTCTGTAGTGCAAGCAGATCACTCTTCAAGGTTGTGTGCACGAATCGTGGGAATATCATTTGTGCCTGATCCAAATACTTTAGGAAGCTGCATTGACCAAGTTGCCCAGGGGAAAATATCAAGAAAAGTATCAAGTTGTGCCATGGGTGATATACAGTTTTACTCTACGGCAGGAGTCTTCAACAGGGGGTCCGGGACCCCTAGGGGGTCCTCAGAGTTACTACAGGGGGTCCTCCAAATCTTTGTGTGATAGAAATGTGTTTTTCCCCCCCTTTTTTATATGAACTCTTTTACCGCTTTGGACGTTCCCGTTCGCCCCATTTTTCACGGCGGCGCGATGCCAATAGTACGTTCTTTGGCTCGTTCTTTTGTACCTTGTTTTGATGTCTGTGAACTGACGAGGGGTCGCGCGAGTGTGTACCGTAGAGACAGCTCCGGGAATAGTGCTCTCAAAAACCCACTGGACGTTAGCATCAATGGAGTAACAACACTCTTCCTTGTTATTTTCTCTGGGTCTATTGCTCTGTAGCGATTCAGTGGCCTTGACAGACGGCTGCCTACCGCGGCCATTTCACATTAATTCTTACATGAGGCTGCCCTCTACTGCCAGTATAGCCAAAGTACACCTATTTAAGGAGAAAAGAAAATAATAATAATACAAAAAAAATGAATACATCTTTGTCTATAACGTCGCAAAGGTAAGGTGCTTTTGCTGGCACCAGACCCAATAAATAAATAATAGCATCTGGCAGTAAAACTGTTTTTAACCACTTGAACCCTAGCGTCCATATTCTGAATAGCACATCTGCAAGGCGTTGTGAGCTTGTAGATCGGCTATTTTTGGCAAAGAGCTTTGGAGGGGGAAAAGAGCAGACTAAGTACAGAGTAAAAGGTCACGTTTATAAAAAATGTAAGTATTGACAGTTCAAGTGGTTAAATATCTGAAATCCACATTAACATAAATCCAAAATACACTGATGAAACTACTGTATATGAAATCTATGAAAAGGATGTGGGGGTCCCTGCTTCATCTCTCTCTCAACTAAGGGGTCCTTGGCCTGAAAACGTTGAAGAACCCTGCTGTACAGTGTTGGGTCTACCTTGAAAAAGTAGTGGAACAGGCTAGTTAGCTTCCCACCAACCACAACATAACCAGTACAGTAGGTAAAATAAGCAATGAAAGAATTGTCTTTGTCTGTGTGTCTCTGTGCCCAATTTACAGTATGCCCAATGGATGCCTGACATCATGGTACTGACATCATAGAATCAATAATTCTGACCGTCCCTTGTTCTACTGGCAGCAGAGATCAGAGACGTGCAGAGAATGTTAGAGAGGCAGGGGATGACATTTCCAAAAGGGCCTTTTGGTGGAAGCACCGAAAATAGCAGACCTCCAAGCTCGGAGGTCGGCTATTTTCGGTGTGAAACCACACTGAACTAAGCATAATAACTGGAGATGTGGCTTAATGTTATGGATTTCTACA
Source organism: Nannobrachium achirus (assembly GCF_963921795.1). NCBI lineage: Eukaryota > Metazoa > Chordata > Actinopteri > Myctophiformes > Myctophidae > Nannobrachium > Nannobrachium achirus. The sequence continues at coordinate 62,170,570 of NC_137833.1, forward strand.
CAGAGAGGGCAATTCTTTCAACATAAGATGCTGCATTCAAGTACAGGAGAGTTTGGACAAGGCAATTCTCTTGAATGCTGCCTTCAGGTATAGAATGGAAAGAGGGCATTTTCATTTCTTTCACCATAGTAAAAACTGCATACATGGTCTGGAAAGGGCAATTTTTACAGACAAGCCTCCTCTGATGTCTATGTGTGCACGTGCGACGTGCCTGGCAGATATAGATAGCATAAGATAACGGTAACTCCAGTCGGAGACCGTATTATTTAGTATCAACAAGATTTAGTTAGTAATTTTTTGTTTTATTTTTCTCAATAAAAGTCCCGAGCAATTGTCTGTGTACAAAAATCAAATGTACAATGACCAGGGACTTTTAGTAAGAACAAAACGAAAAACAAAACAACTCTGTCTCTCTCGCTCTCTGTCTCTTTGTACCCGAAAAAAAGATGTTGACCTTTTTGTAGACCTTTGACCTTGACCAAATCAATCATGACAGATGAAAACATTAAGCCTTTACTGAGGGAGTGGGGTAAGAAAAAAGAAATAACCTGAGTCCACATCATAAAACTTGAATTCAGAAAGAAAGGTTGTGAACATATAAAACAAGCATGTATAAAATATGAACATCATAAACAATAACTAGTACCTACAGAGACAAAGCAGCAGACTAAAGACATCCTCTTACTGTACCTGCAAGCAATTTACAATTTTGGCATTTAGCAGACTCTCTTAACCAGAGCCACTTACAGTGAGTGAGGTTAACACATCCTGTACTGTACATCAGGGGTCTTCAACAGGGGGTCCGGGACCCCTAGGGGGTCCTCAGAGTTGCTAAAGGGGTCCTCCTAATCTTTGTGTTATAGAAGCTTTATTTTCCTCCTTTTTTATACATTAACCACTTGAACCCTATAGCGTCCATATTCTGAGAACTAAAGCCAAAAATAGCAGATCTACAAGCTCACAACGCCTCGCGCTGCGAGGCGTTGTGAGCTTGTAGATCTGCTATTTTTGGCAAAGAGCTTTGGTGTAGAGGGGAAAGTACAGTGTGAAAGGTCAAGTTTATTAAGAATTGAAAGTTCAAGTGCATCTGAAAACACAAATTGACATGAATCCAAAATACACTGATGATTGTGCTGTCAAACAATGAAACTATATGGAATCTATGAAGAGGTTGTGGGGGTCCCTGCTTCATTTCTCTCTCAACTGAGGGGTCCTTGGACTGAAAACGTTGAAGACCCCTGCTGTACATGAAATGTAGGGAGACACTGTAGTGCCTCAGTAAACTAGGATCACAGGTACAGTAAACCAAGAACCTTTCATTAGCACCTCCAGAGAGTCAAAGTGTGAGTGCACGTGTGTGTGTGTGTGTGTGTGTGTGTGTGTGTGTGTGTGTGTGTGTGTGTGTGTGTGTGTGTGTGTGTGTGTGTTGTCAGGGGCCAGGGTTGCCATGGTAACCTGGTAGAGGAGAGGGAGCCTTTTGGTGCGCTCTCGGCCAGAGGAGACGTATTCCCCGAGGCCCTGGCTTCTCCTGGCCCAAACTACAGGAACGCACCATAAATCATGTGGTGTCCTTTAGGAAGATGAA
>NC_137833.1:62177154-62362154 GCF_963921795.1 Nannobrachium achirus
GTCAAATCTCCAAATCTGGACTACTGTCCGGTTATCTGGTCTATTGCATCAAAGCAAGACATTGGCAAACTTCAGCTTGCTCAGAACAGAGCGGCAAGACAGGCACTGTGCTGCTCTGTCAGGAGAAGTGTGGATGAGGGTGGATGAGAGACTGGCATGCAGCCTTATTCTGTTTTTAAATAGTGTGTATTCCTCTCAGGAACCATTCAGTTTGTTTTTACAGGTATTACCTGTAAGTGAAAGACATAGTTACAATACTGACAGGCACCAAATGGTCACCTTTTACCTGGGAACCAAACCAATGCACTTAAGAAAACAGTAATGTACAGAGCCATTGCATGTACTCCCCCCCCCCCCCCCACACACACACATTTGACTCTATCAAGAAATGCATTTGGTTTCAAAAGGAAGCTTAAAGGGATATTACACTTTCAAAGTCATTTTATGAACACCCTGAACAGTTTTTAATTTGCTTCATTCAATATTTAGATATTTGATGTAAATGTTATCAGGCCCTCCAGGCCCAGGGCCTCTCCCCACACACACCCATTGTAACTTCAAACTCCATTTTAACCATGATAAATTCATTAAAAACAACCATTATTTTTTCTGGTGACTCAAACTACCCTCCTAATACGTGAGCAGGCCGTGTTTTTTCGATAACTTTTTTCATTTATTTTTAATAATCCATTTTTGTATTAAATATTTTTCATTTTCCCAAATAATTATTAAAAATTAATGAAAAAAGTTATCGAAAAAACACGGCCTGCTCACGTATTAGGAGGGTAGTATGAGTCAACAGAAAAAACAACGGGTGTTTTTAATGAATCTATCATGGTTAAAATGGAGTTTGAAGTTACAATGGGTGTGTATGTGGAGAGGGCCTGGGCGTGTCGGGCCTGGTAACATTTACATCAAATATCTAAATATTGAATCAAGCAAATTAAAAACTGTTCAGGGTGTTCATAAAAGCCTGATTAGACGATAAAATGACTTTGAAAGTGTAATATCCCTTTAAGGCAGCAATAATCAAAAAGGAAATTATATTAGGTTAGCCTCTTGTGATTTTTGGCATTTTTGGACGGACAAACCTGTTTTTCTTTTTTTTAATTAAGTTTATGTTTTGTCTGTAACATTGATTATGTTTTTTGCTATGAGGTCAGGCTCAGGGAAGAGGACGCCCCTGCCATGCAGAGTCCATCATGGAAAGGCTATTGCATTTTATTTCTTGTATGGTGATGTTGTTTTGTGTTTGGACCCTAGGAAGAATACGGTGTAGTAGACTAATGGGGATCCTTAATAAACTAAACTGTTTATTTTAGAATTCATTTTAAATGTATTTTATTATTTGCTTTTAAATCTTTACACAGGCTGACCCCTGCCTCCCTACATAGAGCAGTGAAGTCTGACGTCATTTACCCATCCTACCCCCCCCCCCCCCCATTCTGAATTTCCATAGACTTTTTTCATATCGCACCATATAAGAACTGTGTTCCAAACATAAACAAATTACTGTATCTCAGCGACTCATATGGATATGAAGAATCAACTGATGGTGAGAAAACGCTAATGTTACTCTCGTCGAATTAGTAACATTTTTGCTAGAAACAGCGTCTAGTCGGCGACCTGGCCAACTCGGAACAATGTAAATAGGGAATGAATGCCCCGCCCTTTAGGACCCGTTTTGACCATCTGTCTGCCTGTGTCCATTTATGCCCATATATGGAGATATCTGTATCTGTCTGTCTGTATGTCGGCGTCCATTTTATGTCCATATATGGAGATCACTGCAGTTATAGTTCTGGGTCCATTTTATGCCCAGATATGGAGATATCTGTCTATCTGCGTCCATTTTATGCCCATATATGGAGTATCTGTCTGTGCCTCCAACTGTGTTGCAGACACAGTGCCGGTTCCCCCTTTAATGCAAACCTCATTATACCTGTTGTCATAGGACCCGTTTTGAACATCTGTTTGCCTGTGTCCATTTATGCCCATGTATGGAGATATCTGTATCTGTCTGTCTGCGTCCATTTTATGCCCATATATGGAGATCTTTGACCATCTGTTTGCCTCTGTCCATTTATGTCCATATATGGAGATATCTGTATCTGTCTGTCTGCAATCCATTTTATGCCCATATATGGGGGCATTCATTTTATGCCCATATATGGAGAACGCACGTGCCCGTGGGACGAACGGTTCTCGAGATACGCGGATTACATACATACATACACACACACTCACAGAGATTTTTTGTTGACTCATGTGGCGTACGTGATGTCAGAGCCTTTTATGAAGTGATGTCACAATGAGTCAGAGCTTTCGCCGATTTCCTCCGGAACAGCCTGATGTCAACAATCAACCCCGCATAAGGAGATTCCGAACGTTTCTCGCCGGTTCGGGAAAACCGCGCGTCGGGTCGGGTCGAGACCCGGCACTGCACTCCGTGCCGCGGCGGGGAACGCGCGTGCCGAATCTGAAGCCGGTGGGACGAACGGTTCTCGAGATACGCGGATTACAGACAGACACGCAGACAGAGATTTGTCGCATTTATAGATAGATGATGTCACAATGAGTCAGCGCTTGCGCCGATTTCCTCAATGAGTCAGCGACCATCTGTTTGCCTGTTTGTCTTTGAGTCAGCAGAAGTGATGTCAGAATGCCCATATGCCCATATATGTAGACCATCTGTTTAACTGTTTGTCTTTGAGTCAGCAGAAGTGATGTCAGATTGCCCATATATGGAGATCTGCCCATATGCCCATATATGGAGATCTCTGTATGAGTCAGCCCTTGTGTCGATACGTCCATTTATGCCCATATATCTGTGTCCCGTCCATTTATGCCCATATATCTGTGTCCCCTTTATGCCCATATGAGTCAGCAGTGCCCATATGCCCATATATGTAGCCCATATGGAGATCTGCCCATATGCCCATATATGGAGATACATAACCATGGCATTTTGTGTTGACTCATGTTGCGTACGCGATGTCAGAGCCTTTTATGAAATGATGTCACAATGAGTCAGCGCTTGCGCCGATTTCCTCCGGAACAGCCTGATGTCAACAATCAGCTCCGCATAAGGAGATTCCGAACGTTTTGCGCCGTTTCGGAAAAAACGCGCGTCGGGTCGGGTCGAGGCCGGGCACTGCACTCCGCGCCGCGGCGGAGAACGCGCGTGCCGAATCTGAAGCCGGTGGGACGAACGGTTCTCGAGATACGCGGATTACATACACGCAGACACGCAGAGACTTCTCGCATTTATAGATAGATGAGTGAATGACTATCATACCATACAGAGCCACCTCGCCGACAATATCGCACAAACCGTTTGTTTATTTTTGGACCACAATGCTCATATGAGACGATTTTAAGATGACCCAATGTTATTCTCCATAGAGAAATTACTTCAGTGAACTGGGGGATGAGCGAGTGACATCATGACTTCACTGCTCTATTAGCTGACCTGGTTAGTCGCCACTCCCCAGTCAAGGCTCTATGGTCTGCTGACTGCTGACAAATTGCTCCTGGAGGTTCCCACAGCCACCTGATACACGTGTTATCATATCCTTGGGATGGGACTGTTATCAATATTGTCATGCCTTAGCCAAGGCTCAGTAGTCGGACTACCAACTACCAGTAGCTGGGTAGTCCCAATATCAACCTTAATATCAGCCGAGAAGAAAGAAAAAAAAAAGTTGCTCCCGAAGCGAGATTCGATACCGCTACCAGTGACATCAGCCACCCGACGCTACCGTTCACGCCACTATAGACGACGGAGCCGCGCCGTCTCAGGCGCCGATGAACCCCGTGAGGCGCCGCCGAGGGAGCGGAGCGACCGAGTCGTCGCGCCGAGCGGTGTGAACAGCGCATGAGCCGACTCAGCGGCGTTACCGAATTATGTGCCGTTATGGACAGAATAGTAAATTTTGACCAGGGGACTGCTCAAATAAAGGACTACGTTCCGTTAGTATCCACGTTGTCAAAAATAAGAGCAGATAAAAAAACTAGCGATTTCCAGCCGTCTCGTTAGCTCAGTTGGTAGAGCATGGGACTAGTAAAACTCAGACCCGGGTTCGATTCTCACAGGGAGCCACCAGTACGTTATTCCAGAGAACGTGCGTTGGCGCATGCGCATTGCAATGACAAGTCTATGGGTGATAACGGAACTACCAGCTCCTGGTAGTTGGTAGTCTGACTACTGAGCCTTGGCCAAGGCATGACAGGGGTGATAACAGACCCATCCCAAGGGAGGATAACACGTGCCTTCTCTGCTGCTGCCCGAACTCTCTGGAATAACCTTCCTTTAAATATTTGACATGCTCAGTCAATTGGGGCTTTTACATCTCTCTTAAACACACATTTATTCTCTGTAGCTTTTAATGTTGTTTAATCTTTTCCTTTTTTTGTTATCTCTCTTTTTTATGTTCTTTATGCCCTGTGATTGTTACACAGGTTGTGTTGTGCATTGATGCCTCCATGTACAGCACGTTGGGCAATTTTATTGTTGTAAATGTGCTTTATACATTTGATTTGATTTGATTTGATTTGATTTGATTAAACTCTTACTGATTGGGCAGGCACAAGGCAAGGACCAATGAAATTGAATGCTGCCCTCAGTAAACATTCCATCTGCTAACAGCGTCTGATCATATTTATACATGGATTGAATTAACCATAATTTGGATTCACTTTGAAAGACGGAAATTAAAACATTAGTTAATGTGTATCTACTCACTGGGTTCCAGCACCTGCAGTGCTTGGTTGTCTAATTACACAGGGACACTAATCTATCCTAACATTTTAATGATGCAGGTCCTGCAAGGTAATTAGCAACTTCATGAGCCTCTGTGGCGCAATATCCAGAAATGAGATACAAGACAACATTTCCTTTCTTAGTAATTGTTTATTTGACTTTCTTTTTGAGGGGTTTGTTTTGTGACAATATAGTCGAGCAGTATGAGATAAAACATAACCCCCTACAGCGATCGAAAATGAATGACATGGGATATCAGCAGGACCCCCTTGAAAACAAGATGGTGCACCTCAAGGGGTTTATCCTCTAATGCAGGGGTCTTCAACAGGGGGTCCGGGACCCCTAGGGAGTCCACCAAATCTTTGTGCGATAGAAACTTTTTTCTCCTTTTTTATATGCATGCACTTCAACCCTATAGTGTCCATATTCTGAGAACTTTAGACAAAAATAGCAGATCTACAAGCTCACAACGCCTCGTGCTGCCAGACATTGTGAGCTTGTAGATCGGCTATTTTCGGCAAAGAGGTTTGGTGTAAAGGGGGAAAAGAGCAGACTAAGTACAGAGTGAAAGGCAAGGTTATTAAGTATTGACGGTTCAAGTGGTTAAAATTATGAAAACACAAATTTACATGAATCCAAAATACACTGATGGGTGTGCTGTCAAACAAAGAAACTAGGCCTATATGGAATCTATGAAAAGGTAGTGGGGGTCCCTGCTTCATCTCTCTCTCAACTAAGGGGTCCTTGGCCTGAAAACGTTGAAGACCCCTGCTCTAATGACACTTTGACATTACAAAAAATTATCAAAAGCAGAAGCAAATCCAACCCTGCATTTATATCACAAATTTTCCCCTTTGACATTCTTTCTAATTATCCATCCATCCATCCATCCATCCATTCATTCATTCATTCATTCATTCATTCATTCATGATCTTCATAGGTTTTCTTCCTTCAAGATGAATTTATTCAAGTTGACAGCTAAGCAATGGCTTCTCAAAGCTATACTGATCTCGGTTGCTGATAGCCGTCATTAGTCATGCAGTGGGCTTCATTCTTCATTATGGTGATAACTGAATTAGCTTGATTTGATTGTTGAAGATTTGACATGAGCCTGGATCTTTCCGTTCTTCAAGGCTTACTCAAGATTTCTGAAATATTTTCCTCCTCAAAAGCAGAGGTATGGATGTGGCAGGATTATTCATAGTTTGCTGTATTATAACATGCCTTCGGTGCTTTACTCATTACACAGTATGGCAATTTATAAAGCACAAATTATGCTGTCTTTGCAGAAGAAAGAAAGAAAGATACAACAGTGGTTCTCAACCTGTGGGTCGGGACCCCCAGAAGGGTCGCCAAATTATTTTGGGGGGTCCCCAGATGATTAACTTAATGTGCAACATTGTTTTCTCTCTCAACAGTAAACAAACCAACATAAGTTTAAGTGCATACAAGGTATCTGCAGTGTTGTAGTGCTAAATTTGGAAGTGTGGGCACGCACCGACGCACACGCGTGCACGCACATTCGTGCACGCGCGCCAGTGCGCGTGCACGCGCGCCAATGTGCACGCGCATCGCGTGACGTTTTAAAACGGGTCTGCACGGCGGCAGAAATAGACAGATAGATATACCTTTTTTAGCCCAAGGGGGAAAATCAGTTGCCCAGAGGCAGCAGAACAGTATAAGGTTATTTACAAAGTTACAGAGAAGTAAGAAAAAGATAAATAAAAAAGGTAAAAGAAAAACAAGAACAGAGTACAGTAAAGAGCAAGGTACATCAAGAGAGGGAACAAATAATATATAAATATATAGGCCTATATAAATATATACATAAAGTGTCCTTAAGCACACTATCAAAATAGTACAGTGTCCAAATCAAAAGTGACCATAGCTGTCAATGCTAGTTAGTGCAACAAGTTGATATAGACCAGTGGTTCTCATTCTCAACCAATAATTTGATGACCAGATCATCAGCTAAACCATGCAAAATAGCTGCACAACTGATATTTCCAATTCATTAATCCATTCTCAAATATTCTATTACCATCTGCTGTGTCAATCATGCTCATTTCAGCACTGCAGGCGAGCCTATTTCAACCAATTGCTGGGTCAGAACGACCTGTAATATAATATCAATATTTCCTATAGACTTTTCACAAGAGATATTTCACAATTCACATGGTTAATGCACGGCGGCATAACAGAACCGTTTTAGGCTTAATATAACAGTTTTAATATAGGCATTATGTCTTTACCTAACCAGCCCTCCAATAAGAATAAGACATGTTTATTTACTCACAAGCTGATGAGAATGCACCACGTTGCTGTTGTACAGACAGTGCTGGTGGTGTCTGCATGTTTGACTGGAATAATACTTGGGTAGATAATCCAAGGTAACAAAAATTCACAACAAACAAACAAACAAACTGCGCTGCAGGCTACGAACCGCTTAAAGTTTGAAGAAGTAAACACAGACACTGCGTAGTTGGTTGGTTGGTTGGTCAGTGAGTCTTATCCCATAGCCCGAAGGGGCAGTCAGCTTGGTGGTTGGTTGTTGGTTGTCATGGCGATATTACAACCAATCGGTGGACGATCTGCTCTGTACTTGCCTGGCTTCTGCACTCTGTCTGCGGTACTGTAGGTACTTGATGACACGGACCAGCAGCCAGCCTGCCGGCACGCACATCACTTGTGCACGCGCGTCAATGCGCGTGCACGCGACGTGAGAGAAGTGTGGGCACGCAGTGCCCACGCGTGCCCCCCCCACTACAACGCTGGGTATCTGCACATTTCTAAAGTGACAATTTAAGGACTTCTACAAACCAGTAAGACTCCCTAATCGGGAGATAAGCGACCGTCAGGTCACATGTATACACAAAGTGAGTGTTCCATGTTTGGCATGGATGGGGGCAACATTGGGGAAGATATGAGAAGGGAGAGAAACGGTATGAGTAGGGAGCAGTGTCCCCCAAAAATGTGGACGGATCCATGTTGATGACATGACTGTAGACATACTGTGTATTGTTTTTGGTGATTTTAGGGCAAAATCTGTAGGAGCAGTGTCCAAAAATTGTGTTTTTTCAAAATCGGCCTGAAGGTGGCGCTATTTGGGACAGATAAAATGTGGACGGATCCATGTTGATGACATGACAGTAGACATACTGTGTATTTTTTTGGGTGATTTTAGGGCAAAATCTGTAGGAGCAGTGTCCAAAAATGTGTTTGTAAAAATCGGCCTGAAGGTGGCGCTATTTGGGACAGATTCATGTTGATGGGATGAGTGTAGACATACTGTGTAGCGATGTGCCTGATTTTAGGGCAAAAATTTTAGGAGCAGTGGCCAAAAATGTGTTTTACAAATCGGCCTGAAGGTGGCGCAATATGGGACATATCCAAGGTGATGAAATGAGTGTAGACATTTGCGTGATTTTAGGGCAGAAATTGTAGGAGCAGTGTCCACAAATATGTTTTGCAAGAATCGGCCTCATGGTGGCGCTAGAAGAGGGCCATGTGACAAATGAGGGGTGGGGTGTCGGCGTTGCCTTGGCGGACAAATAGGTACCGGCCCCGGCTCTCCCGGACGCTCCTAGCCCGAGTTACGGCATTTTATGTGAGCTGCAGTGGAGGGGGTCCTCCACTGGGGGCGTCACCACTTTTGCATCCATTCTGGAGCACCAGGAGTGGGTGGTCCCCGGGAATTCCCTGTGAGCAGCCCCGTTGGGGTGGTCATTTGGTCATTTTTGCACATTTGGTCATTTTTTACACTTGGGGGTCCCCCAGGGTGCTGGGGGTCCCTGGAGCTCCGGGGGTCCTTGGAGGTTGTAGTTTGGCAGGTAAGGAGTGTGTGTGCAAAATGTGGCATGGATGGGGGCAACGGTTGTGGAGATATGAGCAGGGCAAAAGTGTGACATGTGACGTGTGACACCTGGGGGTCCCCCAGGGACCTGGGGGTCCCTGGAGCTGCGGGGGTCCTTGGAGGTTGTAGTTTGGCAGGTAAGGAGTGTGTGTGCAAAATTTGGCATGGATGGGGGCAACGGTTGTGGAGATATGAGCAGGGCAAAAGTGTGACTGACTCACTCACTCACTCACTCACGGACGCAATTACATTGGCCAAGTTGTCAAATAGGCCTATTAGAGGCAGAAATTGTGAAAATAGCCGATCTACATGCTCGGCGTTGTGAGCATATGGATCTGCTATTTTCACAATAGAATAGTATTATACAAAATGTAATTCCTCAACGCTTAGTGCTCGTCAGGCTGGGGGGTCCCCAGTTAAAATATGATTATTTTGGGGGTCGTGGCATGAAAAGGTTGAGGACCACTGACTGCTCTACAATGTAGCCATGATTAGAAAAGAGAAGGCCCTGACAGGTGAGTCAGTTAGTGACAACACACTAATGTGTGTGGGGAGGAATCAATTGAGTACCTGAGACGAATAACAGTATAAGTCCATATAAGTCCAAAAATATATTCAAAAAAATTCAAATTTTGAATTTTTTTGAATATATTTTTGGATTTACCAGACTGTAAACCTCAATATTGCGTATACGGACTTAGACTGTTGTTCCACGAACTGCAGGAGATATACTGTTTTTCCACTTTCCATAAGTGTTATGTCTTATAATTCCTAATATATATGAGTTAAGTAAAACAATCTTCTAACTTCTAGTTTGTGGTTTACAGTCTGGTAAATCAAAAAAATATCTTTATCCAAAATGTTCAAATACGGACTTAGGCCCTGTCCAGACGACAACGTATTTTTAATCCCCGGGGAGGTAAAGCCACGAACGCCCATGGGTGTCCACATGCAGACGCATGCAAACGGAGGACTAGCCGAATAGTTTCCAAAACTCCGGCTGCAGTGCATTTTTGTTACCCGGGCGTATTTCTTTTGCCTTGTGGACACCGTAAACGGAGAAGTTCTTTGCTTGCTTACGTCACCTTGCTCCTCGCCTCCTCCTCCTTGCTATGAGAGAATCCCGTGGCGTGGTGGTCTCTGTAGAATGTCCATATTTATGAGCACATTCACGACATGGAGCCCTAATGAATGATTGTTTTAATGATATTTGTTACTCTTGTCAAGTGTCATCTTCATAGATGGTGGTCACTCACTGGTCAGCCACGAACTCACAGTTGCAAAAGATACCAGTTATGTTCTGAATGTCTCACATAGCTTTCCATCGGCTCAATAAGCCGGATCGATAAGGTGCTCATTATCAATAACGAGATACAGCCCTACTGCCCTAGTCTTGTTAACGCTGACGCGACGCGCCTGCCTCTTCTCTTTGTCAAAGTTTGGATATCAAATGCCAATATTAAATGATTTCAAGCATAATGGAGACATACGCACGCATGCAGGCATTATTCCAGCACAGTCACCAGTTGTCTGACGCTTTGAAGGTGAGAATATGTTGGTTATTCACGGCATGTGCTGCCTTTTAAATTATTTCCACGATCAGCACAAGCTCGCTCTCTCTCTCTCTCTCTCTCTCTCTCTCTCTCTCTCTCTCTCTCTCTCTGATTGATAGAGTTACATTCGTTTAATGCTGAGAGAGAGAGAGCGCACCACTCTCGACGATTCCTCTCCCGTGCTCTAGAAATAGTTAGCGAATTTATATTAAATGAAAGTTTAAATAGCAATTGTGCATGTTAAAGTGTGAAGATTGTGAAACTTGGACGATGCATAGCCCCTAGAGGGTCGGAGTGGAGAGATATATGAGATACTTCAATGGTTTCCAGTGGAAATAAGCTTAGTCTTTTCATGGATCTCCTTTTAGTAGACCTTGTACCAGTGAACTGTACCGTCATGAAACTGTACCTTTTCCTATGCAAACTTCTAATAAAGTCTTCAATCAATCAGATGCACCCCCTATAGATAGATAGCTGCTGCAATGATGGGAGCAGAGGGACGCGGCCACCGGCTTCGGTGACGCACAGACAGGGATTTATAGCGTTTTGATAATACCGTGTGGACACACATTTTTTTTTACACGGGCCCGTGTGGAGGCGTAGAGGTTTCCCCGGGGATTAAAAATCCGTTGTCGTCTGGACAGGGCCTTAGACTGTTATTCGTCTCAGGTACTCAATTGGCATAACGGCTAATTTGGGGACGAGGCGTTGTGTGTGAGCTTGTGGATTATGGAAAAAGGAAAAAAGAAAGACAAAGAGGGGGCCAATTTGGTGAAAATGCAGCCTGAGGAAATGTGGTCCAATATCTTTATAATGACTATATGTGGTTTTAATTCATTTTATTTGAACAAAACACACATCTTTGTCTTCATAATATCACCATCAAACATAGGCATGCGTGTACACACCATCCACCGACTCACGAGGCGGTGGATGGCACATTTACACATTTACACATATGCTTGTACTGTATGCTACGCAGGTGTCTTTAGGAACACATCTCTTGTTCCCTCTCTCTCTTATGTTGTGAATTATGTGGCAAATGATTTGGTGCACACATATTAATATTTCCTGCATGTAGTTGAATTAAGTTTAATTGAAAACTGCATTTTTAGCATTGATTTATATCCTACCAGTAAAGCCCTTTGCACACAGGCACGTTTATCCGCACGGATAAAACGGACAATTTCATTTTTTTAAATGAAAACAATGATTCTCTACGACCTCATGCACACCGGATCCGAATTAGCCGTGCGACGAGTGGCTGCGGCCGTGGGTTTTTTTTTTCTCGATCGAACCCAGTTCGATTCGTGCGTCTTGTCGCATGCGGTAAAAAACTCATCACTCCTTTTATGACTCCTTTTGGGATCCGCAGCGCCGATTCCGCACAGCATTACACACCAAATCCAATGTCTTTTATTCATGCAGCAAACAAGAAAAAAAACGCAACTGTCCTGTGTGCAAAGGGCTTAAGACTCCCTAAATGGGGGGATACGCGACTTTCAGGTTGCATACACAAACTTTGGAAGGCCAATAAGGTGGGAATATGGGAAATGGGACAGATCCATGTTGATCACATGACTGTAGAGACACTGTGTACCGATTTGTGTGATTTTAGGGCAAAATCTGTAGGAGCAGTGTCCAAAAATGTGTCTTGCAAGAATCGGCCTCATGGTGGCGCTAGAAGAGGGCCATGTGTTAGGATACCCCAGAACAGAGCGGAATCAAAGTAGGCAGGACGAGGCACTGGTTGAAGTAGAATGAACTTTACTTAAAGTAGTCACACAAAACAAAAGACGAGATAAACTCTCCCTCACGGGAACGTGGTTGAAACAGAGAACTCACTGGAATAATCACAGGAATAGGAAACGATCAGGAAAAAGTAAAGTAGCCTCACAGGGCAACACGTGAGCGACACAGAACCCGAACGGAGAGAGAGATACAGCAGGTAACGGGTGGAATGTTCAGGGGCAGGAAAAACGTATGAACGAGCAACGGTGGAACAAAACAGGGTCCATTAAGAAGGCACACAATTAGGGAAACACAGAACGGCTGTGCCCGGGAGGAGTCCAGTCTCTAATCAAAGTCAGTGGAAACAGGTGGGGGAGAACGCAGGAGAACACAGGATGGAACAAAGTTTAGGGAAACCCCTGGGGGGCGCTGGGGTGCCAACGCTGGCCTAACAGTACCCCCCCCCCCCCCCAAGGGACGGCTACCAGACGTCCCAAGATGGAACCAGGAGAGGGGGGGCAAAAACAGGCACCAGGGGTGGAGGTAGAAGGGGCGGGAGGGGTGGACAAGAACAGCAAACGGGGCGACGGTCCAGTCAGTACAGAGGGCCCAAGCATGCCCCACGGACCACCGCCGGGCGGCGACTGGGATCCCTGCCAGGAAACGTGAGGGAACCCCCAGAGCCGCATCACATAACAGGGGTGGCACAGGAACAGGACCCACAGGTACGAAGAGACAGGAACGCAGCACCCGAATGGACACAGGAGACAGCGAAGAGTCTTGGACGTAGAGAAGGACTGAAGAAGCTAACTGGATACAGTGTGGAACCTCATAGTCGTGCAGGAACCAACTCCTCCCAGGCAGAAGCCACCAGCCTGCTCACATCTCGTCTGGCTGACCCCAGGTGGGGTGAGTGTGACACTTTAAGAAGATAGGACAGGAACACTCCAACAGCACAAACAAACAGTAGCTTCCAAGGAAACCACAAACAACACACACGCACACACACACACACTCACTCACACACACACAGGAAAGTACAGAGGAGGAGGAAAAAACAAGACACATGAGAAAACTGGACTCCAAAAAAACGGAAAAAACAACACTCCAGATACAAAACAACTGACCCCAAAAGAAAAAAAAAAAAAAAAAAAAAAACAACAAAACGACCACCTAGTGGCCAGTAAGGGCTCCAAAAAACACAGGAGGAGAACTAAGAAGGCTAGTACAGAAAACTAGCAGAGAAAACTAAGTGTAGGCTAGCACAGAAAACTAGCAGAGCTCAAAAAAACAAACACACCCGTACCAACGTAACTAGTATGACTTAGGCCTAACAGGGTGGCGGGGTCTCACAAGACATTGATTAATATAGTGGTCCACTCCTTAGCACCACAATACAGACAGCGGCCTTGCCTCATTCTTCTCTCTCTCTCTTCCGCCGGCTGACGCCTCTGGCCGGGCCGAGGTTCCCAACCCAGCGCATCCTCGTCTCCCTCCTGGGGACGGCGAGCTTCAGCACCGGGTGGCGCCGGGGTTCGGCGCCTCCTCTCCCGCTGCGAGCGGCGGGGCCGGGGGTCGGGTCCAACGTCAGAGGAACGCGGAGAAACGCTGGAGCCAGAGGAGGAACTTGGAGACGGCTCCTGCCGCCTCAACTCTAGCAGGGAACGATGAAAGGACTGCCAGGCAGGGGAGGGGCTCGAAGGGCGGCAAACATCTTGCGAGGAGAACGATGGGAACCTCACCGCCGTGACCCGAATGGACGGAGACTCCTCCTCCACCGGGCCAGACGCGCTCGCCCCCTCCTGTACCGGCTCCACAGGGTCTGTCTGCACGGCCACCTCCGCAGTGGGCGCACGACGGGTCGCCGTCTCAAGATGCTGGACACGGTCATCCAGGACGAGGAGACGATTCATCATCCCGGTCAGCGGCGTTAACATCACCTGAGTCGCGTCCTCGTGCGCCGCCTCGAAGCGATCGAAACGGTCCAGAATTTCAAAGAGCACTTGTTCCATCGACTCAAAAACGCCAAGGCCAGGCCCGCGTCCTGCCGATTCCAAATTTGGCTCGTTCATTCTGTTTGGATACCCCAGAACAGAGCGGAATCAAAGTAGGCAGGACGAGGCACTGGTTGAAGTAGAATGAACTTTACTTAAAGTAGTCACACAAAACAAAAGACGAGATAAACTCTCCCTCACGGGAACGTGGTTGAAACAGAGAACTCACTGGAATAATCACAGGAATAGGAAACGATTAAACGGGAAAAAGTAAAGTAGCCTCACAGGGCAACACGTGAGCGACACAGAACCCGAACGGAGAGAGAGATACAGCAGGTAACGGGTGGAATGTTCAGGGGCAGGAAAAACGTATGAACGAGCAACAGTGGAACAAAACAGGGTCCATTAAGAAGGCACACAATTAGGGAAACACAGAACGGCTGTGCCCGGGAGGAGTCCAGTCTCTAATCAAAGTCAGTGGAAACAGGTGGGGGAGAACGCAGGAGAACACAGGATGGAACAAAGTTTAGGGAAACCCCTGGGGGGCGCTGGGGTGCCAACGCTGGCCTAACACCATGTGAGAAATGAGGACTGTGTGTGCAAAGTTTGGCATGGATCAGGGCAACGGTGGCGGAGATATGAGTAGGGGAAAACAAGTGTGACGTGTGACGTGACAGACAGACTGACGGCCGGTGGAGTTTTTTTTTTTTTTTTAAGATTTGTTTTTTGGCCTTTTTTATGCCTTTATTTTATAGGATAGTAGACTGACAGGAAATGGGGAGAGAGATGGGGAATGCCATGCGGCAAAGGGCGTCCAGATCAGGAATCAAACCGGCGACGCCAGCAGGCATCATAGCCTAATATGTGGTATGCGCCTTGACCACCAGGCTAGCAGGCGCCCCAGCCCCTGGAGGTTTTGATAGTAACTGCAACCTGATGGTCGCAATTATAGTCACCTTTGTTTGATTCTTCTTTTTTTAAATAATAAATATTCTTATACTGTATATATATATTGACCTGTGTCAAGTTGAGATAGTTTGTTCTAATGTACCAAATTGGTAATGTACCAAATTGACTCCAAACTCCTCATAAAATATGTTATTCAAACAGTGTGTCAACTAACCACCATTGATTGCGTTCCAACGGATAGAGTAAACAAATGTAAGACCAATCACAACTAACTCCCCCTTTTCGTGGTAATTCATCGCTTTAATTAGAATAAACTAGCCGATATAGTCAACCTAGGTGACGTCACTCAGGGCGGCCTCTTAAGTCGAGGGTCAGCCTGGTGCAGTGTGGTCTATCGATCTCAGGTGTGGACAGTCCATCTTCATAGTGATTTATAGGCTCCATTAATGAGCCATCAATGTTTAATGAAGGCTGGAGAATGGAATTCACACGTGTGCCGCTTAACAGTACGTCACTATTCAAAGGAAAGCGGTTAAGGTGTCGATGGGGGTTAACACGCAAAATATATTCCCCTTACAAGGTTTCTAACGCGTTTGGGTTTTGATTTCAAGGCCGCAGGAAATGTCGATTCTGCGTATAAGAGGAGCTCAGTGTCGCGGTATTTCTTTGGAAGATATGAGACACAGGGTTGTCACAATTATTACATAATCGTCTAATCGTGATTATTTGACATAATCGTGATTATTTTTCATAATCGTCATAATCGTTTCCATGTCAAAAATAGTGGAAATAGCAGATCTACAAGCTCACAACGCGTCGCATCGCGACGCGTTGTGAGCTTGTAGATCGGCTATTTCCACTATCAATGTTCTTTTTTAAGTATAAAGTTGTCAAATATCTCAGTAATTTATTTGTATAGTTAGGTTATGTGTCATATCTACCATGTGCAAAGTCAAAGCCTAAAAGCCAAACAGAAACGTAATTGTCAACGACAAAAACACAATTAAATCGTTAATCGCAATTATTTGAGAGAAAATTAATCGTCATGTAAAATGCCATAATCGTGACAGTCCTAATGAGACAGTCCAGGTTCAGTTATTTTTCACTTGAGCGAGGTAAACATGAAATCCCAAAGTGAAACTGCTCAAAGAAGCACAGGAGAGAAGCCTCTGGTGAGATTTGACGTGGAACCTTTATTACCAGTAAGGCTCCCTAATCGGGAGATAAGCGACCGTAGGTCACTTATCTCCACAAATAGGGCAAAAATGTGTTTTGCCAAAATCTTCCTGATCCATGTTGATGACATGAGTGTAGACATACTGTGTAGTGATTTTCGTGATTTTAGGGCAAAATCTGTAGGAGCAGTGTCCAAAAATGTGTTTTTAAAAATCGGCCTGGAGGTGGCGCTATATGGGACAGATTCATGTTGATGGGATGAGTGTAGACATACTGTGTACCGATTTGCGTGATTTTAGGGCGAAAATTGTAGGAGCAGTGTCCAAAAATGTGTTTTGCAAGAATCGGCCTCATGGTGGCGCTAGAAGAGGGCCATGTGAGAAATGAGGGGTGGGGTCTCCGCGCCGGCAAGGCGGACGAATAGGTACCGGCCCCGGCTGTCCCGGTCGCTCCTAGCCGGAGTTACGGCATTTTATGTGAGCTGCAGTGTAGGGGGTCCTCCACTGGGGGCGCCACCACTTTTGCATCCGTTCTGGAGCACCAGGAGTCGGTGGTCCCCGGGAATTTCCCGTGAGCAGCCCCGTTGGGGTGGTCATTTGGTCATGTTTGCGCATTTGGTCATTTTTTACATCTGGGGGTCCCCCAGGGACCTGGGGGTACCTGGAGCTCTGGGGGTCCTTGGAGGTTGTAGTTTGGCAGCCAAGGAACGTGTGTGCAAAATTTGGCATGGATCGGGGCAACGGTTGCGGAGATATAAGCAGGGAAAAAGTGTGACGTGTGAGGTGTGACAGACAGACTGACAGACAGACGGAGGGACGGAGTTACTTACACTTTGTGGTGGTTTTGATAGTAAAGTGCGACCTACGGTCGCAATAAATCGGTAGAATTACTTAAATAAACCTGTGTTTTACCAATAGGGAACGTTTGCTGAACACGCATGCACCTCTTCAGCAGTGCTTTGCCCAGTGTTCATGCTGCATGACATGCTTGCACATCAGCAGGGGGCTTGTCTGAGTGATCACACTCCTCCAAGGGCGTCACAAGGGGGGGGGGGAGTGGGACTGAGTTACTAGGGCCCAAGGTGGAGGGGCCTTAATTATTTAGCTATTGAAAAATAGCCGATATACAAGCTCGCAGCGCGGCACCGAGTGGTGCGATGTTTGAAATGTCGTGAAAATGTGTTCAAATCTTTGAATGTATGTATTTTTAAGCGAACATTTGTAACCAAAATTGTGCTTCTTGTGGAGCAAGTTAGTTCTTGAGGAACTAAATATTTTGTGATGGGAAACATAGGTTTTTCAAAAAACCTTTGAAGGATTTGAAATATTTTTCAAAAATAGCAGATCTACAAGATCTACGAGTGCGTGGCACTCAGTGCTGCACTCTGAGCTTGTATATCTGCTATGTTTCAATAGTTAAAGCACAACATAATGCGTAATAATGTGTTCCCACTCTAAATGGATGAAGAACATTCATGGGGGGCCCGCAGTGAATCCTTGTACCCAGGGCCCAGAATTTGGTGCGACACCCCTGCACTCCTCAACTGTTGGCCACTTAGCAGCTCCTCTGGAGCAGGTGGGGGGTAAAGTGCCTCATGAATAGGCTGATAGTGTTGTGGGTAAAACATTGTGTCCCCTGCTTCAGTTCCCGGCCACAGCTCTACAAGCTATACTTGAAGCTAGTCAAGCTAATCAAACTCCACAAACCTCCAGTCTCCAATTTTCCACACAGCAATGCCAATTATTGTGACACAGCATGGCTGCAATGCACTTTTCTTTACTCTGTTAAATGCAGGAAACAGAATAAAGCATCCATCCTTGATCACTCACTACTGTATGTCTGTATACATGTCTTGTTTGTTTGTTTATTTCAAAATGAATCAACACAAGCAGGTACATTTTACTTTAAACCCGTGAAAGGACATTCCTGTACCTCCAGGTACACATGGAACTAATGAATTGATTCGTTTCGTAAGCCAGTGATGTATATCGATGACATCAGGGGTCATATGGGCATAAAAGGGATTCTGTTAGAGTGGTTCCCATGACATCACAACATACAGTACAATATATTTTATGCCCATAACCAGCTACACAGATATGGGCCATGTCTTGGCCATCTGGCCAGTGATATCGATGACATCAGGGGTCTTCATATATGGGCATAAAAGGGATTCTGGGGAATACCCATATATGGACTTTTACATGGGTGATGTCACCTGTGATATCACCTGTGATGTCTCAGTGATGTGCCAAGGGAAGAGATACACTGATATGTGGACAAGATGTGCCGGACATCACAGTGACATCAGAGCATGACAGGGGCGCTGGAACTCCCAAATCCCAAGGGGAGCTGAGCCTGGAGGAGTTCATGCGTGCGGCCAAAGGCCGCACGCTGAAAAAATCACGTTTTTTATCCGGTTTTGGGTTATTTTTATTACGGTTTCGGGTGCTTATTCCCTGCACAACGGTGTAACAAGGAGCTATACCTATAGTTACTAGTTATTTTAGCACACAGTGCAACACACAGCACGCATGCACACACACAGTCACTCACGCACAAATCGGGTATTATTTTTGTAACAGTTTTCTACTGTTTTTTATTCCCCATATACAACGGTGTTAGTTTGCAACAATGAGCCTATAGACAGTTTCTAGTTTTCAAATAAATAGACTTTGGTGTGCCATCAAAGCGGGATTTAAATTTGACTTCCCTTCTGACCGGAAGAGGCAAGGTGACCATGTGATTAGGTCACCATGTGATAATCAAATACCTTTTTTCAACATATTTTATCCCCCAAAGTCAAATACATTATTGTTTTAATATAGCTCTGTGTGTGTATATATAGGCTTATTTAAAAAAAAAAAAAGAAAAAAAAAAAGGGGGGGTTTTCTCCCCACCACCAGGGGAGCTGCAGCTCCCTCAGCACCCCACTTCCAGCGCCCCTGGAGCATGATGTCAGAGCGGCAAACCCATAGACTGTAAAAATGTGTACACGTCTACACGCGGACCAAGCTGTTACGTTTCTCACAGTAAACTTGAAGCTAGCCTCGTGAACCAGCCATTACAGTCATTTGCTTCAATTTCCGGGGGAGCCTGGTTCACGACTAGGCTACATCGAAGCTATATGCACACTATAGGATGCCAGATCAAGAATGCCCATGCTATCTAAATTACATTTTAGCCATTGCATAATCGAGGCTATAGGGCAAGGGCTAAGGTGGAGTCTGAAGAGGTGAGTCTTCAGATTACGGCGGACGCTAGGGAATGAGTCTGCACTTCTAATTGCAATGGAGAGTTCATTCCACAGATCTGGGGCCAGGAGGGAGTAGTAGTCTGGGATGGAGTGGAGCGCTGTCCTGGGGGTTTTAGCGAAACACTGACCGAGGCATGAAAACACAGCAGCCTACGTTTTTTTGTCTTTGTTTTGTTTGTTTCAATATTTCAGGTTCATAACCCTCCAGATCTGAAAGACAGGCGAAGGGCACAGGCAATCGTTTCAGCTTCATTTTACCTTCTGTGATACAATTTCACTTTGTAATCTCAAGCAGACAGAGACTTCAAATAGAGAGAGATAGCCAGAGAGGAGAGAGAGGTAGAGAGAGAGATAAAAACCCCACGAGTGTCAATGCTGACTTCATAATCCCTCTCCGCTATGCTCTCGAAATGTTTTCAATAAGGCTTGTAACTCAATGTTCTGGGTCAAGATGTTCCCGTAATGGAACACCCAGAGACGTCTGGTTCCACTGACAGGTGGGAGTCGGAGAGCACTGCAAAATTCAGAGTGTCAATTTAACCCTGAGCTAAAGAGACGCTCGGGATTTAGCTGTTGAGGTGCGAGTTTCGATCGCAGGTGATCTCCTGAGCTTCAGAGGAGAGTGGAGCTTAACCCACTCAGAGAGATGTGGAATAGCACTCTGCAGCACAAAGACTGAGACTGACAGGGAGGGAAGAGACAGAGAGATTGTAAACGTGCGTTTATGTGTGTGCGCGCACGCGCGCGTGTGTGTGTGTGTGTGCCCAGCCTGACGAGCACTAAGCGTTGAGGAATTACATTTTGTATAATACTATTCTATTGTGAAAATAGCAGATCTACATGCTCACAACGCCTCGCGCTGCGAGGCGTTGTGAGCATGTAGATCGGCTATTTTCACAATTTCTGCCTCTAATAGGCCTATTTGACAATTTGGCCAATGTAATTTGTCATTTTAGAGGTCTTTTTTTATTTCTTAAAAGTCCTTAAATTGTCACTTTAGAAATGTGCAGATACCTTGTATGCACTTAAACTGTGTGTGTGTGTGTGTGTGTGTGTGTGTGTGTGTGTGTGTGTGTGTGTGTGTTTGTGCGCGCGCACTTGCGTGCATGCGTGCCTGGACGCAGGGACGTGCAGAGAATGTTAGAGAGGCAGGGGCTGACATTTCTAAAAGGGCCTTTTGGTGGAAATATTGAAAATAGCAGACGTCCGAGCTCACAACGGGAGCGTTTCGCTGTTACTACGTGTCATCTTTTCGACACCCAAACCCAACCCTTACCCTAAACCTAAGCTCCGTGGGGTGAGCCGCTAACCCTCCCGACACTCCTTTGTCCAAATTACGTCGTTCGAAAGAGCGAGATTTCTCCGCTCACAATGCGTCGCGTTTGGAGGTCGGCTATTTTCGGTGCGTGATACCACACTGAACTAAGCATAATCAAGTCAATACAAGAGATTTGGTGTAATGGCATGGACTTCTACACAGAAAGGGCAATTCTTTCAACATAAGATGCATTCAAGTTCATGAGAGTTTGGACAAGGCAATTTTCTTGAATGCCGCCTTCAGGTATGGCATGGAAAGAGGGGGCATTCGCATTTCTTTCACCATAGTAAAAACAGCATTCATGGTCTGGACAGGAAACATTTTACAGACGGATAAAAGGGCAGGGGCTCAAGCCCCCTTTGATGTCTATGTGTGCACGTGCCTGCCTGGACGATAGAACTGGAAAGGATGGGAAAGACTACAAGAGAGATTGACTGTGAGAAGGGAAAAGAGAAGTGAGTGAGTGAGAAAGCGGAGAAACCATATGACCATATACTGTACTGTATATAAACCATATACATTATAATATATTTCGTCATTGTCGGGTGGAAACCTTGTATGTCCAAAACCGTTCGTTTTGCATTTATAATTAAAAAAATCAAACCTCGGTTCGAAGTGAAGCGGTGAACTTTTATTCTATCTGTTATGAACTCTGTGATCTATACATCTTTACAATTATGGACTCTGTGATCTATTCATTCTTTTTATATTCTGAATTCTACATTCTTTATATATTCTGAATGAATATATAAAGAATGGAGGGCCGAATAATCTTAGTATTAGTAGTAAGGCCAAATTATCATGTGAAGCTTGACCAATCCTCAAAGTATCCATTCATCAGACCGGGAGGGACACTACACACATATTCTGGACGTACAGGACAGATAAAACCTGTTCATTCTGAACTGAAATGGCCATATATGGACATGGGACACATATTTTGCTTTTTGAAAAAGCTTATTCATTCTGGACTGATATTCTGGACGTACGGGACAGAAAAAAACTGTTAATTCTGGACTGGAGTAACCATATATGGACATGAGGTGACATACATTTTGTTTTTGAAAAAACCTGTTCATTCTGGACTGAAATGACCATATATGGGCGTGGGACACACAAAGCCACTCATTGGAAGCGGTTTTCACCGCTTCAAAAATTATTTAAACTACATCTGCGCGACGGCCTTGTACGATGAAGCAGGGCTTTACTTTGTGAAAAAAAAACATACAAATTTGAAACTTGAAGCTTTCTGCCCGACAGTGACGATATAGCCTATATACACAGTATGGTTATTATGGTTCCTCACACAGCATACAGTAGAAAGCCATTCAGCTATACGTATACGTCTGGCCCGGGGGCAGGGTGGTGTTGCCGTGGTAAATAATTGAAGCCATTCAGCGGATGGCTGGTTGTAATGGGCCCCAGGCCGATCGCTACGCGCTGCAAGGGATTGTGGGATGACTAAATGAGAGGCGACGCTAGACTCGTGAAAAGGTTATCAGAGAGGTAACCAAGACAAACAGCTTGCACAGCATTTCCGAAGGTTAACATTGACGCGTGCGTATGTTTATGCGTGCATTTTAAGTGCACGTCTGTGTATGTGCTTGCAGCTGCGTGTGTGTGTGAGTGTGTGTTTGTGTGTGTGCTCGTGCGTGTGCTCGTGCGTGCGAGCAGGCACACCTGTGCATGTTCTATTTATACACTTGGAATGAGAGAATGGCTGCGAGATAGACTTGTAAGTGGCGTGATGCGATGTAGCCAATCTGCTCTGGGAGAAAATGACATCAGTCACGGGGTTCAATTCATCCAGCCGGTCCAGTAACTAGCTAAACGAGCCCAGTATTGATCCACACACAACCACACACTCCAGGCTTTTGTCACACCTTCAATTTCACTGGAAATTAAGTGGATGGCACCTTGGAAGACACGAGCCAATCACACGCCAAGATCATGTTCCAGGAATTACTTTGCAAGGGTCCTTGAAAGCAGGCACGTGCACACATAGACATCAAAGGGGGCTTGAGCCCCTGCCCTTTTATCCTAAAAGTGCCCTCTCTAGAGTAGACCATGAATGCAGTTTTTACTATGACGAAAGAAATGCAAATGCCCTCTTTCCATGGCATACCCGAAGGCAGCATTCAAGAGAATTGCCTTGTCCAAACTCTCCTGAACTTGAACGCAGCATAATTATGTTGAAAGAATTGCCCTCACTTTCCAAAAATCCACACCACATCTCCAGTATATTTTCACCTTTTTTATGCTTAGTTTAGTGTGTTATGAAGTACTGAAAATAGCAGACCTCCAAGCTCACAACGCGTCGCAGCGCGGCGCGTTGTGAGCTTGGAGGTCTGCTATTTTCAATATTTAGAAATGTCAGCCCCTGCCTCTCAAACATTCTCTGCACGTGCCTGCTTGAAAGAGTACATCTATGTACAGTGCAATGAGTGCGCCTGAGAGGGCTTGAGGCGAGGGTAGTCAAGGATAACACTTAAAGTAGCAATAGAGTAACACAGAGTTAATACAGAATGTAGTTTATTAGCACACTGCATAGAAAAAGGAAACACATGTGCACGCATGCATGCACGCACGCACGCACGCACGCACGCACGCACGCACGCACGCACACACACACACACACTGAGTAAAGATTTCAGCCAGATCCAAGAGCCACTGAGCTCAATTATAAAATGACGACAGTTGAATATTTCAAAAAGTCTAAAACATACTGTAAGTGAATGGAGGTAAAGAAATCGAGGTACTTCTGTGGCCTACAGGCAGTTGAGTTTGCACAATACATTTGGCCCTTTATTGGTACAGCGGTTTGTGAGATTAGCTCCGGACACGCAGACAAACATGCAGACACTCTTATAGACAACTTTCAGAGCCACGCCATGAAAACCCTAACTCACCAATGCAATGAGCAGAATGCTTTGATACGACCATCAGTCCAGCTAGTGAGACTTCGAGTTTCAATCTTTTTTATATATGAGGTGGACCGAGAAAAGTCCAAAACTGTTCAGTAAACTAAACCACACACAAGAGAGTGAGAGGGAGAGAGAATGAAGAGAATACAAAGAAAACTAGAAATTCGGCAGACTAGAGTGAGAGTGAAAAGGAGAAAGCAAGTCAGAGTCAGAGAAAGAGGAAAGAGAAAGGGATTGAGAGAAAGAAAGAAAGAAAGAAAGAAAGAAAGAAAGAAAGAAAAAGCATCAGTGATGGGTTGGAAATCACAGCAGTTATGAGTCCTGAGATGGTTGTTTTATCACATCTCCCTTTAGGTTTTAAGAGACTGTAAGCCTAAAGGGTGATTTATACTTAGTTATGCACTGGTCTCCAATATAAATAAAGCATAATGGAGCCTTTTACCATGTAAAAAACCTAAACATGGCTGTCAGTTTCATGGATTGTCATCTAAACACCGTCCATCTAGTAAATGGAGGTCTTGCCAGCAACTCCAATATATGCTGTACATTCATTTAACATGCTGCTAAAACTATTCATCACTGAACCGTGCCAGAGATCAGTCGAAGCCTTTCTTCACATCTGTCTGTCATGCACATTGACTTTTCTCGTCTCTATGCCATCTTTCATAGTTTTTATTGTTTTTTTAAGTAATTAACCCTATATCCTGGGTTTCTACTGTCTTCCATTGTGCTGCCTTCCTTGTTGCTATGAGCTCATCCCTGCAGCTTCTCCAGTTCTCCTTCAAAGGGACTGTACACATCCAGGTCAATTGGGACACTAGAACAGGGTTTGCCTGTATCAAAGATAGGAAAAACCTTTATTGAACCTCAAAGGTAAATTCACGTACCACAGTGTAAATCTGTCCCCTCAAAAGTAAATGTTCGTCTTGGAACCTAAGACGAGCGTGAGAGTTGTGTTGTAGTTAGTTTAGTTTAGTTTAGTTTATTTGATAAACTCACATACATTTATAAAAGTCATACTTCCACAAAAGCATAATCACTGTTTAAGGTCATCAAAAAGAATAGGCTGAAGCCAAAAAAGCTTATGAATGCCTATCCTATTCATGGTTTAAAATACATTGATATGTTATAAAAGTGTTCAAATTTACCATATAAAGACAATGTAAATAAAAATAAACTATAATTACAATCCCAAAATACATCAGCATAACAACAAATCAAAGAGTGCCTGTCCTACATATTCATGGTTTAGGATTCAGTAATATGTTAAAGGAGTGTGTGTACAGGTTCACCATATAAAGATAAGAAAATGCAAATAAAGGATAAAGGGAAAAAAACATTTACATCAACAATAGCAAATCAAAGAATGCCTATCCTACATTTTCATGTTTTAAGATACAGAAATATGTTATAAGACTATACAAGTTCAAGTTGAGAATCTATGCAAACTGTATATCATATTTTCTTTCTGCATTGAATCTGAGATTATATTGTTTTTGTGAAGCACTTTTGTTGTTATTGGTGACGTTTAAGGATCACTGTTTCCATTTGTCCAAAGGATTATCACCACACACCGCACTATTAATAGTCAACATGGTCACAAGCCGCCAGTTTGTCAATGTGGGGAAGGGCTCTGCAGAACAAACAATTAGATCACCATATTATTTTTCACAATACTATATTGATTATCCAGTCCCTCATGGAATTGCTGGTCATGGTTGGTTGTTTAACAACAGCTAGGCAACAGCTCATTGAGTAGGATAATGAGAAGCTACATTTATGCCATTTTAACTGGTCTAGTGCCACGGCCACTTGAGGGCGCCAAAGACCGCGCGCCTTGCCAGAGTCACTCCTATAGACCAGCGCTATAACATATGGGGACTCACGTAGCAGTGACGTGCGTGTTCACGTTCGTGCGTGTCATGAAAATGACCCGGATGAAGTTAGCTTGAAGATAGCCATAGGCTATCACTCATGTTAGAAGCCTGATTTTCGGCGATTTAGCCGTAAATAAACCTTGTCCGCTTTCATAAGAGCACAGTTCAGAGAAAATGATCTTCAAAGATGTGAGAATGCATTGGATTCGGCGGCGTGATTCGGCGGCGCGACGCTCTCGTGGGCCGATGTAAACAGATCGCGGCCGGCGGCCTGGATGACAATTTTGCCTCAGGCTTCGGTGAGGCCTCCGAGTGTTTAATTCATTTTATATAAAAAGCCGAAGTAGTTCGGGATCGGCACCCGGTGAAACGTTGCGCCGCCGACAGCATAGATTCAGTAAAAATTGGGGGGCTGTAAACTTGGCATCTGGCCATTTTCAATGGAATAAATCGTCAGAGCACGTAGCTCGGCTCCTTGGAAAGCGTAGGACGAGCCAGGACCACCAACGTCTTTACACGCAGCTCTGGGTAAGTAAAATAGCAAAAAAAAAAATAGTCTCTTGCCGAAAAAAAAACGAACTTGTTTGGGATCGGCACTAAAAAGGAAATCCTACGCACCTAAAATGATGTCTGAATGTCGGTTGTGATCTTTATACAGAGATTCTTGGCAGATTAGCCACATACTTATCAACTACATGTTGACACGTCTTGTTTCATTATTGTTTGATTTGCATAATACTTTTCTCATATTTTATTATTTCATATCAAATTGTTGAATTATATTTTAGCCTTAGCATGCGACGGTAGATGTCTCCGGTCTATATGTCTATATAAACCCTATAGGCTACATTGATTGGGATCCCCCAGGGCTGGTTTGCTTTTTCCCCTAATCTCTTCATCGTTGTGAGCTATTTTGTTCACCCCAGAATAGGGATGCTAGGGTTCATGTGGTTAGGGCTGTCATGATTATGACATTTTACATGACGATTAATTGTCACTCAAATAATTGCGATTAACGATTTAATTGTGTTTTTGTCGTTGACAATTGCATTCCTGTTTGGCTTTTAGGCTTTGAAGTTGCACATGGAAATTATGACACATAACTTAAATATACAAAGAAATTACTGACATATTTGACAACTTTATACTTAATAAAGAACATTGATAGTGGAAATAGCGATGTGTTGTGAGCTTGTAGATCTGCTATTTCCACTACTTTTTGGAAGTGTTTGAAACTACAGTATATTAACATTTCTCAACATGGAAACGATTATGACGATTATGCAAAATAATTGCAATTACCTCAAATGATTGCGATTAGACGATTATGTAATAATTGTGACAGCCCTACATGTGGTTAAACACATGTACCTGGGGGTGCAAACCCTCACCACACCAACGTATATTGTTCTACTGTATGTATCTTAAGTTTCACCTTAACCTTCACGTTTGTGACCCAAAACCTAATCACCTGTTTGCGGTAAACTACTGATCATTCCCACCAAATTCTGTGAAAGTCTTTTCTTAGGTGCCGGCTACACGGAGCTGGATATTTCTGAAGCTAGACATTTCTTTGTGCGATTGGGGCTTGCAGCCACACGAAGCTGGATATTTCGTCCGTAAAACTGGATACTTTTGAAACCGGATAAATAAGTGAAGATATTGAAACATTTCCGATTCACTGGATCCGTGTAGGCATGGAACACGGATATCTCTGAAGACTTTACTGTGTGTTTGCTTGTCCCCCTAATGGAGGTCTGGGGACGATTATTTAGACCTCTAGATAACGATTATTTTAGACCTAGATATCTTCGTCGTGTGGACCTAGATATTTTTCTATGTGGATATCGGAAAATCTGGGATGTATGAAATATCCAGATTCGTCTGGCCTAGGCCTTAATGTATCTTGCTAGCAAACACACAAACAAACAGATGGGGCTGATTACAATATGCTGCATTGGGCAGGGAAACCAGTGTGTAACACAGCATATGCCGGCATGGAAGGATGCTGTTAAATAGGCTGAGGGAGGTTGACAGAGCCAGAGTTAAGGCGGCTGTCTGTCCGGCTTGCGTCACCATTGTCATTGAGGTAAATTGAGATGAATGGTGGCCCCAGACTCGCTGGCAAAGGTTCAGCAACATTTAGAGGGATTGAACTGACGAGGCGTTTGAACACAGTGTCACGCAGAACACAGAGGGCCCAGTAGAAAGGCTTTCGGCGCTCTTTAGATCATATCTTTCATCTTACTCTCTTTCTCTTTCCTGTTTTTTATGCTTTACCTCTCAGCTCCCTCCCTTCCTTTTTTTATAGACCTTCATTAATTCCGGAGGGAAATTCTCTCTGTCTCTCTCTCTATCTGTCTGTCTGTCTTTCTGTCTGTCTTTATCTCTCTCTATGTACGCTACTGTATGAATCCATCTACGTATCCTTCTATGTATCCATCTATCTAGGTTTTCTCAGAATGATTTCATCTTGATCATATGCCTCACACGTCTTCCCTCTGCTTCATGTCATTTTCCCTTCACATCTTTATCGCTCTCTCTCTCTCTCTCTCTCTCTCTCTCTCTCTCTCTCTCTCACACACACACACTCACACTCAGTCACAGTCACACCCTCTCTTTCTTGAGAACTATGGAGTTTCCCCGCATAATGAAATTCAATGTACTGTGCACATATTATGTAAGATGATTAATGTAAAAAAATGACACGATAAAAGTAGCACGAATGGCAAAATAATCTGGAACCATCTGTCTTCATCTTAGCCAGGGACGTGCAGAGAATGTTAGAGAGGCAGGGGCTGAAATTACTAAAGGGGCCTTTTGTTGAAACGCGATGCGACGCGTTGTGAGCTTGGAGGTCGGCTATTTTCGATGCTTGATTTCTACACATTTCTCGATTTGAACCTAAAATGCTGCATTCAAGTGCATGAGTGTTTGTAAAAGGTGATTATCTGAATGCTGCCTTCAAGTATGGCATGGAAAGAGGGTGTTTGCATTTCTTTCACCATAGTAAAAACTGCATTCATGGTCTGGAGAGGGCACTTTTTTACAGACAGATAAAAGGGCTGGCCCTGGGCTCAAGCCCCCTTTGATATCTATGTGTGCACGTGCCTGATCTTAACCACTTTCACCCTGGCGTCTCGATTCACTGATTGTCAAATCCCACCCCATTCTGCCCTGTTACTATGGTGGTACAAATTACCCTGGGCAGATTGTTTTTATAGTGGCAGTGAATGGGGGGAGGGGGTATTTTCATTGCCTCATCTCACAACCTAATCAGAATGGGGTCGTGTGTATGTCTGTATGTCCCAATGTCTTGCATCTGCAACTCCACGTTCAGCAGTTGTTCAATTGTCTCAAAAACATAATACAAAAATCAACAACGCATGTTCCTTGCTGACCATCAACTTTTTTTTTTTAAACTTTTTTTTTTTTTTTTTTTTTAAACTTTTTTTTTTTTTTAAATATGAGCGCCCGTTATTCTATATCTAGTTATTGCTATTTAAACTACCAAAGGAAAAACATCTAGGTCAGTGGTTCTCAAACTGTGGTACGTGTACCACTGGTGGTACATGGGCCCCCCTCTGGTGGTACACAGAGGAGTTTCGCAAAAATAAGAAAAAATACATGAGTGGAGTGAAATATTTATTGCGACCGTCAGGGAGCAGTTTACTATGAAAACCTCCACCGGCCGTCCGTCCGTCCGTCACACGTCACACGTCACACCTTTGCCCTGCTCATATCTCCGCATCAGTATGACATCACACCACATGTGTACACAAACCTTTGTGTACGTTGCTGTGGCAACAGTCTGTTGTTGCTGGTCTGTTAGTGTACGTTAGCAACCACCTTAGCAACCATGGTTTTACCCTAGCAACCAGCTGTTTACCCTAGCAACCAACTGTTTACCATAGCAACCATGTTTTTTTACCCTAGCAACCAACTGTTTACCATAGCAACCAGATACACAGAGCAGGGATCTCCATATATGGGCATAAACAGGTGACATCACACTGATGTCAGATACTCAGAGCAGGGATTTCTCCATAATATATGGGCATAAAAGGGATTCTGTTAGGGATCTCCATATATGGGCATAAAAGGGATTATGTTAGGGATCTCCATATATGGGCATACAAGGGATTCTGTTAGGGATCTCCATATATGGGCATAAAAGGGATTCTGTTAGGGATCTCCATATATGGGCATAAAAGGGATTCTGTTAGGGATCTCCATATATGGGCATAAAAGGGATTCTGTTAGGGATCTCCATATATGGGCATAAAAGGGATTCTGTTAGCTGTTAGTGATCTCCATATATGGGCATAAAAGGGATGCTGTTAGGGATCTCCATATATGGGCATAAAAGGGATTCTGTTAGGGATCTCCATATATGGGCATGAAAGGGATTCTGTTAGGGATCTCCATATATGGGCATAAAAGGGATTGTATCTCAGATGATGCCCTGTTAGGAGATCCACACTAACAGAATCCATATATGGTCCTACCGACAGCTGCTATAAGCCAACCCTGGCGATAAGGTCTGAGTCGAAGAAATGCTTCTTTCCTGGCAAGAATTGCCCCTTTATACTGTAGGGCTCGTTTGTGTATTGTATGACATCACGCCACATCATCGGCTGAGGACTGTGTGATGTCATCATATCTCCATATATGGAGACATAAGTTGCTCATGCCCAAATATGGGCTGGTGAGGTCAGACTTAGTGTGATGCGTAGGTTATCTCCATATATGGAGATTCAACTTCAATGAGTAACCATGGCAAACTGTCAACTGCCCGTATTCTTGATAATTGGTAAAACAAACTTTTGGCCTATTTGTGGAGATCCGATTAGGGAGTCTTACTGGTATTATACTACAGGTACTGTAGTTCTTCTGACCAAGCAATTGATTTAAATCGGCTCTCCAGCCGTGCTGAAATGAGCATGAGGGCACACCTAGCTGCTAATAGAGGATTTGAGAACGGATTAATCATTAGAAATATCATCAGTTTGCATGGGAAGTTCACAAATAGATAAATCAGTTTGATGACCCGGTCATCAAATTATTGGCTTAGAAATGCAAAAAAAAACAAAAAAAAAATCTCCTCCTCGGCCTCCTGTGTTAACTGTGCATATATGGGGTAGGTCTACGCACCTGTATTTTAACATAATATTATATGGTGGTACTTGGAGAGACACATCATTTTCTGAGGTGGTACTTGGCGTAAAAGGTTTGAGAACCACTGATCTAGGTGATATTAATTAATGTTAAATTTGTTTAATCCCAGTGGGACAGAATCACCATGGCAGATTCTTTTATAGTGGAAGTGGATGGGGGAAAAATATTTTTCATAGCCTCATTACAGCTATATAAAGTACCAAAAAAAAAAAAAACACATCTACGTGATATTAATAAAAAGGGAAGAAGAAAGTACAATAGTTACATAGCAAAACAGTAGTTTTCCCCTGAAAATATGTTTTAATTAGTTTAATCCTCTAGATCAGGCAGAGGAGAGAAATAGAAAGAGAAAGCGCAGTGCATCTTGGGTAGGAAGATGACAGCCAGGCTATAGTTCTACTCACAAAATTTCGTAATTCTGCCCATTTAAGATATATGTACCCAATCGTAACTCTTAGTTACATTAATAAGGTCCATGTGAACTAGTCTGTTGAAGCTTATTCATTATAATGAGCGAAATCGCTATCACCTCGCGCCGCCGTACTGCACGCTCGCCGTGCTCCGCAGTGCGCACCGTGGTGGAAGAGCTGAAGCAACATTCTCCATCTGCACAACTCCACCCCCGATAGCAAAAAGTGAATGATTTTTTCTGGTTGGCCAGTCAGGGAGTCTCAGGGACCAATCAGAAGGCTGACAAACGGTGAATTTGGGCATATCAGGCAAACCTTTTCAAAACATGTCAAAGATTTCCCCAAAATACAGAAAACAGCTGATTTTATTTTCTATTTATTTATTTATTTTTAATAAGGCTGCCAAAGTGGTTAGCCATAGCTCTGCCTGCCTCCAATGTATCTAGGGCTGTCACGATATGAAGATTAATTGTCACTCACTATAATTGCGATTAACAATTTAATTGTGTTTTTGTCGTTGACAATTACATTTCTGTTTGGCTTTTAGGCTTTGAAGTTGCACATGGTAGATATGACGCATAACCTAAATATACAAAGAAATTACTGACATATTTGACAACTTTATACTTAAAAAAATAACATTAATAGTGGAAATAGCCGATTTACAAGCTCACAACGCGTCGCAATGTGACGCGTTGTGAGCTTGTAGATCTGCAATTTCCAACATGGAAACGATTTTTACGATTATGAAAAATAATCGCAATTATGTCAAATAATCACAACAATTGATTATGTAATAATTGTAACAGCCCTAAATGTATCTCTTGCATTCTCTGATCTCTGCTTCCTCTGAACTCAGATATCCACAATTCACCGTCTCTCTTCTTGTCCTCTGATAACCCTTCCCTTGCAGCTGCAGCCATCCATTGTCAGGCACAACATCTATTCTCTCCTCCTTAAGAACTTCTAATGAGTTCTTAATGATTAAACTCTTCAAAGCTGCCATATTGAATAATCAAGTCACTCATTCCTCGAGTGGCACCACCAGCCCTCTGACTGAAACAAACAAATGCACAGTATTGACTGACTCTTTCAGATTCATTATAAAATAATGGGATTAATTAAATTCATTAAATGTAAGGTACGTGCTATCAACTGGCTGTTAAAAAGTATTAACAAAAGCTTGTGACTAAATAATAACATTGGATCCATTTAAAACCTAGCGTTACATTCCTTACATTCCTATGCTTTTGGACATACAAGGTTTCTGCCTGACAACAACGATATGCAAGAATGGACAGGGGTTGACACTAACGCCTGCCCGACTGCCCGGGGCAAGTAAATAATATGGTCGGGCAGGTGAAAGTTGCTACCAGGTTGCCCGACCGGGCAAGTGCGCATTTTGAGTAACATAATAAGAGTTTAGACACTTGAACAGGACTAGAATGCTGCTCCGTCTCTCTCTCTCCGTCTCTCTCCTCTCAGTCCCTCCCTCCCCACACACACACGTGCCAGTGCCACACTGACACACACAACGCAAACACACACACACACACACACACACACACACACACACACACACACACACACACACGAGCTCCGTCGAAAACCAAGCTCACATTATGAAGAAGACACATTGTGCACCCGGCTGCCTGCAACTCGTTCTAAATCAGTGGGTTTCATTCGCGCAAAAACAACGTGTTGTGAATACGTTTGCAGGATTAATCTCTCTCGAGTGTCTGTCGCTAGCCTCCCATAGCCAGACAATACTGCGTGGATACATATGATTATCTCCCTTGTAGCAATAGATAGAGTTTAGCTGCGCTAAGCTAGTCTGTCGTGACCGGTCTTGACGCCGACGTGCCGCGGCCACGGACCGGTTCTGTTCTCCTGTTCTGTATGAAGCGAGTCGGACGCAGCAAAGCTAGCCGCAAGTCGCACTGGAGCGAGCCACGAGCCGCTCCGACGTGCGACACGTTGTTTTCAGATCATTATTAACTTTGCGACACAAGCATAAATCATTCGAAGAGAATCCCAGTTTGTAAAAAGAAAACAACAGAGCAACACAGCGCAAACATCTAATTTTCTGAAAACACATCTCTGCTCCACTTTCATCTATTACATTCTCTTCTCCCTTCCATACCACGGGTCGGGTTGTTTGTTGTTCTAAAGTCAAGTGAGTCAACCTGTGGGTCGAGACCCTCCAGAGGTCCCCAAATTATTTTGCGGGGGTCCCCAGATGACAGTGAAGTCATAATTTAAGGACTTAAAAGATAAGACCTTTTTAATAAAGAAAGAAAAGAAAAAAAGGTCACTCATGGCTCAGGAGGAAAACATGGAACACAGCTGGGAACTCAGGTGATAACTTTAACATTTAGAATTGTACTGAATTAGAAACTACTTTAGTGAGGTAGGTTCCTGTGGGGGACAT
Organism: Nannobrachium achirus; assembly: GCF_963921795.1. Taxonomy (NCBI): domain Eukaryota; kingdom Metazoa; phylum Chordata; class Actinopteri; order Myctophiformes; family Myctophidae; genus Nannobrachium; species Nannobrachium achirus. Next base: position 62,210,528 of record NC_137833.1, read on the forward strand.
TTACAATTGTATTGAGTTAGTTGCTTGGTTTCTATGGGGGGTTTTAGCTGTAAACCCATTGTTTCAGATCTGACTCTGTGATTGGCTGCCTGTTCTCACTTCTTCCACCTAATAAGCAGGTCAAACTGCTTATAAGGGAAGGAATTGGAATGACAATCTCACTCATGGCTCAGGAGGAAAACATGGAACACAGCTGGGAACTCAGGTGATAACTTTAACATTTAGAATTGTACTGAATTAGAAACTACTTTAGTGAGGTAGGTTCCTGTGGGGGACATTTACAATTGTATTGAGTTAGTTGCTTGGTTTCTATGGGGGGTTTTAGCTGTAAACCCATTGTTTCAGATCTGACTCTGTGATTGGCTGCCTGTTCTCACTTCTTCCACCTAATAAGCAGGTCAAACTGCTTATAAGGGAAGGAATTGGAATGACAATCTCACTCATGGCTCAGGAGGAAAACATGGAACACAGCTGGGAACTCAGGTGATAACTTTAACATTTAGAATTGTACTGAATTAGAAACTACTTTAGTGAGGTAGGTTCCTGTGGGGGACATTTACAATTGTATTGAGTTAGTTGCTTGGTTTCTATGGGGGGTTTTAGCTGTAAACCCATTGTTTCAGATCTGACTCTGTGATTGGCTGCCTGTTCTCACTTCTTCCACCTAATAAGCAGGTCAAACTGCTTATAAGGGAAGGAATTGGAATGACAATCTCACTCATGGCTCAGGAGGAAAACATGGAACACAGCTGGGAACTCAGGTGATAACTTTAACATTTAGAATTGTACTGAATTAGAAACTACTTTAGTGAGGTAGGTTCCTGTGGGGGACATTTACAATTGTATTGAGTTAGTTGCTTGGTTTCTATGGGGGGTTTTTAGCTGTAAACCCATTGTTTCAGATCTGACTCTGTGATTGGCTGCCTGTTCTCACTTCTTCCACCTAATAAGCAGGTCAAACTGCTTATAAGGGAAGGAATTGGAATGACAATCTCACTCATGGCTCAGGAGGAAAACATGGAACACAGCTGGGAACTCAGGTGATAACTTTAACATTTAGAATTGTACTGAATTAGAAACTACTTTAGTGAGGTAGGTTCCTGTGGGGGACATTTACAATTGTATTGAGTTAGTTGCTTGGTTTCTATGGGGGGTTTTAGCTGTAAACCCATTGTTTCAGATCTGACTCTGTGATTGGCTGCCTGTTCTCACTTCTTCCACCTAATAAGCAGGTCAAACTGCTTATAAGGGAAGGAATTGGAATGACAATCTCACTCATGGCTCAGGAGGAAAACATGGAACACAGCTGGGAACTCAGGTGATAACTTTAACATTTAGAATTGTACTGAATTAGAAACTACTTTAGTGAGGTAGGTTCCTGTGGGGGACATTTACAATTGTATTGAGTTAGTTGCTTGGTTTCTATGGGGGGTTTTAGCTGTAAACCCATTGTTTCAGATCTGACTCTGTGATTGGCTGCCTGTTCTCACTTCTTCCACCTAATAAGCAGGTCAAACTGCTTATAAGGGAAGGAATTGGAATGACAATCTCACTCATGGCTCAGGAGGAAAACATGGAACACAGCTGGGAACTCAGGTGATAACTTTAACATTTAGAATTGTACTGAATTAGAAACTACTTTAGTGAGGTAGGTTCCTGTGGGGGACATTTACAATTGTATTGAGTTAGTTGCTTGGTTTCTATGGGGGGTTTTTAGCTGTAAACCCATTGTTTCAGATCTGACTCTGTGATTGGCTGCCTGTTCTCACTTCTTCCACCTAATAAGCAGGTCAAACTGCTTATAAGGGAAGGAATTGGAATGACAATCTCACTCATGGCTCAGGAGGAAAACATGGAACACAGCTGGGAACTCAGGTGATAACTTTAACATTTAGAATTGTACTGAATTAGAAACTACTTTAGTGAGGTAGGTTCCTGTGGGGGACATTTACAATTGTATTGAGTTAGTTGCTTGGTTTCTATGGGGGGTTTTAGCTGTAAACCCATTGTTTCAGATCTGACTCTGTGATTGGCTGCCTGTTCTCACTTCTTCCACCTAATAAGCAGGTCAAACTGCTTATAAGGGAAGGAATTGGAATGACAATCTCACTCATGGCTCAGGAGGAAAACATGGAACACAGCTGGGAACTCAGGTGATAACTTCAACACTTTAGAACTTGTATTGAATTAGAACCATCCAGTGAGTTAAAACATCAGCAAGTGGACCATTCAGATCCAGCAATCTGAGCTATCAGTCGGGGCGGGTGGGGCTCTTAGCCATGGTAGGCAACCCACCTAGGAGAAGGTCACTCTGAGGTAAAAACCAGGACTGTGAGAATTTGCGACCCCACAGCCCTTAAACTAGCATTGAAAAGCCAACCATGAAGAACAAAGTCATCCCAAATCCTATACTTCCAGCGGCGGGAGTCCGCAGGAGCACCGCGGCGGATGGTGGTGCTGGTCCCCCTTCCGGAGGGCATCATGACGACAGGACCTCAAACCCACGGGAACGAGGGAGGGTTCTGTCTGACCACAGCATCCCGTCCAACGCACTCATGTGTTGTCGGAGACCATTTGTAATGGGGACCTTCAACGCATGCACAGAGAGAGAAGAAGCTAGACTGGTGGAATTGGCACATTGTGCTGAAGAACAGGGGGTAGAGATCCTGGGAGTCCAGGAACACAGAAGAGTCCACACTGACACTGACGACCAGATAGTTTACTGCCAAGTGGAGAAACGCACGTTCATCACTGCATCTGCGTGGCGAAACAAGGCCCAGGCTGCAACAGGGGGCGTAGGACTAATGCTGGGTTCTCTGGCGCGCAGGGCCCTCCGACGGGTTCACAAGCACACCAAAAGGATCCTCATGGCTGAGTTCGCAGGTAACCCAGTGACAACAGTCATAGTGGTGTACTCGCCCACTAACACGGCATCACCTGAGGATGTTGAGGAGTTCTATGAGGACCTCACAACAGCAGTACGAGGTGTCCCAGCGCACAACTTCCTGGCAATCCTTGGCGACTTCAACGCCAGGATTGGACAGGAGGACGCACCATTCCCATACCATGAGTCTACCAACCGCAACGGCACATACCTCACAGCCCTTCTCATGGAACACCAGCTCCTGGCAGCGAACACCATGTTCCGGAAGAGAACAGGGAAGAGATGGACTTTCCGAGACCGAGCCTCACGGCCTGGGGAGCAACCTAGGCTATATCAGTTGGACTATATTCTAGTGAGGCAAAAGTGGAGGAATTCCATCCTGAACGCTGAGCCATACAGCACGTTCAGCTCTGTTGGCTCTGATCACCGTGTGGTCTCCATGAGGGTGCGACTGAGCCTCAGGGTCCCCAAGCCAAGCCCCAAGATTCGGCATGACTGGAAGGCATTCACGACCAATCCGGGCCTTCAAACCAGGTACACGGAGGAAGTCAGGAAGCGCTTTCGGCAGCTTGATAGGGGAGAGGAGCCTAGCCGTGAATATGGGAGATTCATCACAGCAAATGAGGAGGCGACCAGACTTTGCGTACCAGTGCTGAACAGAGTAAGAGCACCACCACGGTCCAGACATCCGAAGGTTGTAGCAGCACGAGGCAGGATGGAGGAAGCACGACTCAACTTTGAGCGTGAACCAACAGAGGAGGGTCGCGAGACACTGAACGAAGCCAAACAGTCTCTCTTCAGCACCTACGACACCATCAAAGGGGAGGAAGTGATGGAAAGTGTGCGAAGAGTACAGGCAGCGCAAGGTGAAAGGCAATACGGGGAGGCCTGGAAGGTAATAAATGAGATGACAGGGCGGAAGAGGGCCAAGGAGGGCCAGGTTGAGGGACACAGCCCAGAAGAGAGAGTGGCAACATGGTTCGACCACTTCCAAAGGCTCCTGGGAACATCAGTGGAAGAGGGAGAAGAGGAAAATATACCAGCAGTCCTCCAGGGCCTGAACATCGACGATGGACCCTTCACAGTCAGCGAGCTCGCCAGGGCTAAATCCACCCTGAGAGAGGGAAAAAGCGCTGGGCCGGATGGCATACCCCCAGAGGTCTTGAAGAACTGCGACCTAGACAACCTCATCCTAGACTTTTGCAACAATGCTCTACAGCACAACAAGCAACCTGAAATATGGTCTCTGTCTAACATCATCCCGGTGGCTAAAGCTGGGGACCTCTCAAAGCCAGACAACTACAGAGGCATCAGCCTGACATGTATCACTGCTAAGGTCTTCAACCGAATGATACTGAACAGGATACGGCATGCCATCGACCCTCACCTGAGAGAGAACCAAAATGGTTTTCGAGAGGAGAGAACAACCGTAGCACAGACAAGGACAAGCTAGCAGCTGTACTGTGCTTCATTGACTTCAAAAAGGCTTTTGATTCTATCCACAGAAGCAAGATGGTGAAGATCCTTGAGGCCTACAATGTCCCTCCCAACATTCTCCGGGCTATCGAGACCATGTACGCAAGAACAAGGGCCAAAGTGGTGACCCCAGACGGCAGCAGTGAGGTGTTTGACATCCGAGCTGGTGTAATGCAAGGAGACACCCTAGCCCCCTACCTCTTCATCATAGTTCTGGATTATGCGCTCAGGAAAGCCATAGGTGGACGAGAACAAGAGCTTGGCTTCACGCTAACACCAAGGAGGTCAAGGCGGCATCCCGCAGTAGTTCTGACAGACCTGGACTATGCGGACGACATCAGCCTGCTCTCCGACAGCATGGAACAAGCACAAGAACTCCTGAACAGGGTGGAGATAGAGTGTGCCAAAGTTGGTCTCAGGCTAAATGCTAAGAAAACTGAGGTTATCACCTATAACCTACCTGATCACTCACCTCTGACAACAACAGAAGGAGCTGTGTTGAAGGAAGTCAAGGACTTCAAGTACCTGGGTGCATGGGTCGACTCAACTGAGAAAGACCTCAAAGTAAGGAAGGCACTCGCTTGGAGGGCCCTGAACGGCATGAACAGTGTATGGAACTCTAGCCTCCCCCGCCAAATCAAACTTAGCTTCTTCTTTGCAACAGTGGAGTCTGTTCTCCTCTATGGCAGTGAATGCTGGACCCTGAAGCCAACCCTGCAGAAGTCTCTAAATGGGTGCTACACTAGAATGTTGCGTGCAGTACTCAACATCAACAGGAGCGCACATGTTACCAACAGGAGCCTGTATGAGGGAATACCAAGGGTAAGCGAGAAAATTGCCACCAGAAGAATGAGACTAGCAGGACACTGCCAAAGACACCAGGAGCTTCCAGCCAGCAAATTGGTACTGTGGGAGCCAACACATGGGCACCGGTCGCGAGGACGTCCCACAAGAACATAGGTGGACATACTCAAGGAAGACGTAGGGACACAGAACACCAATGAGCTGGCCAGATGTATGGAGAACCGAGATGACTGGAAACAACGATGGAGGGCTCGTCTGAGGACGACCTAGATAGATAGATAGATAGGCCATGACCTGAGGGCAAGTAGAACATGACCTGTACTTGCCCGACGGGCAAGTGCCTCTGAGACCTTAGTGTCAACCCCTGATGGATATTAGGTCCCAGGACAACGTTATTGCAGTTTACTATCAGAACCGTCACAGCTTGTCCGTAGATGCCTGACACTGTGGTTCCCCTGACACATCACTGTGACATCACAGGTGACATCACAGTGATGTCAGATACTCAGAGCAGGGATCTCCATATACTGTATGGGCATAAAAGGGATTCTGTTAGGATCTCCATACATGGGCATAAAAGGGATTATATCCCAGATGATGCACTGTTAAGAGAACCACACTAACATAATCCATATATGGCCAAGACAGATGGCCAAGACAGATGGTGTGACCTCGCTTTTCGCCCTTAGGTGTCTTACTGGTATTAAACTAGAAATATGTGCTCCTCGGAGAACAGGTCTCCGCCAGATAGATTATTGTGGGGCAGCAATGTTTGGAATCCAGTCACTGCAACTTCAGTGGAAAAGAATTGCTGTAAGAGTAAGCTATAAGAGTTGCAAAATGCAAGTAATTCAATACTACTTGTCTTTTGTATTGTATGTCCTATAGACCAAGTGGTATAGGCAGTGGTGTGTTCTAGACTTTTTTTGAGGGCATACTATAATCTATGATCCGCGGCTTGTGGTCAGGGCAGACGCCAGGGCATAATGCCTATCAAATACGCTACTTTGAAAGGTTCACGAGGGCAGACGGCAGACGCTATTCATATTTTTATTTCCGACAGCAGGCACTGTATTCATGTGTTACAGGTAGAACACAGCACTGGGTATAGGGCATAATGTAAAACTCGCTGTTATAGCCTTGACGTCAATTTAACAAAGGGCCAGATCTTGTGTACCGACTTTCATGAAATTTGGATGAAATCTGTCATAGAAATAGGTTGGCAGGTTGGCTTGTCTTCCTTGGCCTAGTGGGAATATGCAAAACGGGCTACTTCTGCAAACTTTGGAAGCCAATCCTGGCCGGATGGAAATCTTCAAAGAAACAACATTTAAAAGGGATAGGTACTAATAAAGTAAGCTACCTTTACACCTTTTCGGTCAGGCTGAAAGAAAAAGCTTTCTCACTGTGAGTGTGCATTGTACATTATACGTCTTTATTACATGACTATAGAGTCATGTGTGTTGTGTGATGTTTGGATACAATCTGTAGGAATAATTGAGTAATTGATATCCAACATATCAGCATAGTTATTATTGCGACCGTAGGTCGCAGTTTAGTTGCGACCGTAGGTCGCAGTTTAGTTGCGGCCGTAGGTCGCAGTTTAGTATCAAAACCTCCACCGGCCGTCCGTCCGTCGGTCGGTCGGTCGGTCGGTCACACGTCACACGTCACACCTTTGCCCTGCTCATATCTCCGCATCAGTATGACATCACACCACATGTGTACACAAACCTTTGTGTACGTTGCTGTGGCAACAGTCTGTTGTTGCTGGTCTGTTAGTGTACGTTAGCAACCACCTTAGCAACCATGGTTTTACCCTAGCAACCAACTGTTTACCCTAGCAACCAACTGTTTACCATAGCCAACCATGTTTTTTTACCCTAGCAACCAACTGTTTACCATAAAAACCATTTTTTTACCATAGTAAAATACCAAACAATACAGGTTCTCAGGGTTCTTGAAGATCAAGAGTCTTGGTCAAATACTTCTGTTGGTTTCTGCACTGATCATTTATACAATTCAGCTGTGTTTGCTCGTGTCATCATGATGAGGTCATAAATCAGCCATGCCCAAATATAGATTTTACGGGTTTACATGCTTACTCAGTTATTCGTTATGTGAAAGTCCTATGACGTCTATGATATCTGACATCATCATACATACATTCCCATTTATGCCCATAAATGGAGATCCCCTCTGTATAACCAGCCACTGACATCACTGTAATGTCAGGGGAACCAAATCCCTTTTATGCCCATATATGGAGATCCCTGTGATGCCAGGGGAACCAAATCCCTTTTATGCCCATATATGGAGATATGGAGATCCCCGTGTTGCCAGGGTAACCAAATCCATTTTATGCCCATATATGGAGATCCCTGTGATGCCAGGGGAACCAAATCCCTTTTACGCCCATATATGGAGATCCCTTATGTCATCAATATTAAGCCCATATCTGTGAATATCTATGGGTACCAGATGTCTCCATATATGGTTAAATGGTCCGATATACATCACTGGCCAGAAGACCAAGAAATGGTGCAACCTCGCCCTTTGCTTTTCTCCCTTAGGCATCTTGCTGGTAGGTAGTTTAATGAGGAATGCAGTATGGTGGTAGGTAGGTAGTTATGGCCTTTGATGTAAGATTTTCACTTTCTAGGATAACTATATTTGCTATTCCCAGATGATGCCCTTTTAGGGTACCCCTCGTGCCCATATATGGAGATCCCCAGGCTTTACTAATTAACATAAGTTTTATGCCCATATATGGAGATCATTGTCCCAATGTCATCAGATATATGGGCATAAATGGACACAGGCAAACTAGATGGGCTGTATGGATATCCAGATGTGTGATGTAAGTGTTTTATTCCAAATGTGGCACCCCACAGACATATTTCCAGAAACAAAATCCCTTTCATGCCCATATATGGAGATTTCTGATGTCATCAATCCCAGGCCCTGTAAAAAACATGGTTGCTATGGTAAATAGTTGGTTGCTAGGGTAAACAGTTGGTTGCTAGGGTAAGAAAACATGGTTGCTATGGTAAACAATTGGTTGCTAGGGTAAACAGTTGGTTGCTAGGGTAAAAAAAACATGGTTGCTGTGGTAAACAGTTGGTTGCTAGGGTAAACAGTTGGTTGCTAAGGTAAAAAACATGGTTGCTATGGTAAACAGTTGGTTAGTAGGGTAAACCTTCAATGATTTTGACATCTTGTTACTAATCTGTCGGTAGATAATGCCGGTCTTATATAAGGGTCATTTGTGTACGGTGTGATGTCATACTGATGTCAGCAGTGTGACAGGAGATAAGCGACCAACGGTCGCTTATCTCCCGATTAGGGAGTCTTACTGGTATCAAAACCTCCACTGGCCGTCCGTCGGTCGGTCGGTCGGTCGGTCGGTCGGTCACACGTCACACGTCACACCTTTGCCCTGCTCATATCTCCGCATCAGTATGACATCACACCACATGTGTACACAAACCTTTGTGTACGTTGCTGTGGCAACAGTCTGTTGTTGCTGGTCTGTTAGTGTACGTTAGCAACCACCTTAGCAACCATGGTTTTACCCTAGCAACCAACTGTTTACCCTAGCAACCAACTGTTTACCATAGCAACCATGTTTTTTTACCCTAGCAACCAACTGTTTACCATAGCAACCATTTTTTTTACCCTAGCAACCAACTGTTTACCATAGCAACCATGTTTTTTTTTACCTTAGCAACCAACTGTTTACCATAGCAACCATGTTTTTTACCATGTTATCTTCATATATGGAGATAACCGACAAATCTCACTAAGTCTGACCTCACAAGCCCCATATTTGGACACGAACAACATATAACTCCATATAGAGACATAGCTGCTGACATCAGTATGACATCACACTGCTGACATCAGTATGACATCACATCGTACACAAATGACCCTTATTGCGACCGTCAGGGAGCAGTTTACTATGAAAACCTCCACCGGCCGTCGGTCGGTCGGTCGGTCGGTCGGTCGGTCGGTCGGTCGCACGTCACACGTCACACCTTTGCCCTGCTCATATCTCCGCATCAGTATATAGGGCTTGTTTGTTTATTGTATGACATCACGCCACATCATCAGCTGTGGACTCTGTGATGTCATCGTATCGCATCAGTATATAGGGCTTGTTTGTTTATTGTATGACATCACGCCACATCATCAGCTGTGGACTCTGTGATGTCATCGTATCTCCATATATGGCCATCTCCGTATATGGAGATATAAGTCGTCCATGCCCAAGTATGGGCTGGTGAGGTCAGACTTTGTGTGATGCGTAGGTTATCTCCATATATGGAGATTCAACATTCCAGGCAATGCTCTCTTCCCTGGTGAGAATTGCCCCTTTATATAGGGCTTGTTTGTGTATTGTATGACATCACGCCACATCATCAGCTGTGGACTCTGTGATGTCATCGTATCTCCATATATGGCCATCTCCGTATATGGAGATATAAGTCGTCCATGCCCAAGTATGGGCTGGTGAGGTCAGACTTTGTGTGATGCGTAGGTTATCTCCATATATGGAGATTCAACATTCCAGGTGTAACTATGGCTACCCGTATGACGTGAGAGGTGGAGGTTGTGATATTTGTGGAGATAAGCGACCAACGGTCGCTTATCTCCCGATTAGGGAGTCTTACTGGTATAAGACCGGCATTATCTACCGACAGATTGTGGAGATAAGCGACCAACGGTCGCTTATCTCCCGATTAGGGAGTCTTACTGGTATCAAAACCTCCACCGGCCGTCCGTCGGTCGGTCGGTCGGTCGGTCGGTCACACGTCACACGTCACACCTCTGCCCTGCTCATATCTCCGCATCAGTATGACATCACACCACATGTGTACACAAACCTTTGTGTACGTTGCTGTGGCAACAGTCTGTTGTTGCTGGTCTGTTAGTGTACGTTAGCAACCACCTTAGCAACCATGGTTTTACCCTAGCAACCAACTGTTTACCCTAGCAACCAACTGTTTACCATAGCAACCATGTTTTTTTACCCTAGCAACCAACTGTTTACCATAGCAACCATTTTTTTTTACCCTAGCAACCAACTGTTTACCATAGCAACCATGTTTTTTACCCTAGTAACCAACTCTTATATTGGTAAAACAAACTTTTGGCCTATTTGTGGAGATAAGCTGGCGATAAGGTCTGAGTCGAAGAAATGCTTCTTTCCTGGCAAGAATTGCCCCTTTATACTGTAGGGCTCGTTTGTGTATTGTATGACATCACGCCACATCATCGGCTGAGGACTGTGTGATGTCATCATATCTCCATATATGGAGACATAAGTTGCTCGTGCCCAAATATGGGCTGGTGAGGTCAGACTTAGTGTGATGCGTAGGTTATCTCCATATATGGAGATTCAACTTCAATGAGTAACCATGGCAAACTGTCAACTGCCCGTATGTCTTGATAATTGGTAAAACAAACTTTTGGCCTATTTATGGAGATAAGCGACCAACGGTCGCTTATCTCCCGATTAGGGAGTCTTACTGGTGTATTATATCTGGTAGCATGTCCACCAGGGCAACATAGAGGAAAAAGTCCAGTGGTGAAAGGAAAGATCCATACGACTATGTTCTCATAGTAGTGTCCAATAGCAATGCCAATGACCATGCCCACGTAGGCAAGCATGGCCGACAACAGATTGTAGATGATAGCCTGGCGCACTTTCATACCAGCCTTCAACAGCACCGCAAAGTCACCCAGTTCATGAGGCAGTTCATGGCAGAAGACAGCTAGAGAGGTACTGAGACCACTGGACAAGCCATCACTAAACGCAGCGCCTATTGCCAGGCCATCAGTGAAGTTGTGCAAGCCGTCTCCCATGAGAACCATCCAGGCCAGTGTGGCGATCCCAGCCTGTTGGATGTGCTCCTGGGAGTAGTGATGCCTGTGTGGCTGGTGGTGGTGGTTCAGTATGTGGTTGTATTGACGTTGATGCGTGGGCCCCCCGGCGGCGCTCTCACGGTCATCCACCAGCGGGTGACGGAAATGTCGACTGGCAGCGGGTGGGGCAGAGCCTGCATCTCCTGACCCTCTTCACAGATGCCCATTCTGTCGCAGGTCACTGAGGGGTCATCGTTGTTGTGGTTCTTCTTGTGATAGTACATCTTTCCCAGAGTCAGCAAGTGTTCCATGAGCAACATGGAGTTGATTCCTGCCAACACCATCAGACCCTTCCACACCCCGTCAAGACACTCCTCGTGCTCCTCATGCTCTTCATGGACACCGTGACTGTTGCGAAGGCTCTCAATTGCTCTCACGTCATACCGGCAGTTGACAGTTGACATGATTACGCCTTGAAGGTGAATCTCCATATATGGAGATGACTGACGTATCTCACCTCACCTCACATTCAATATCTCCATATATGGAGATATCTAGCTGCTGACCTCATCAGGGTGACATCACGCTAATATCACATCGTACACAAATGAGCGGCCCATACATGGAGATGTCTAGTTAGTGACCTCATCAAGATGACATCATGCTGATGTCACTTTCATAAACAAACAAGCCCTATAAATAGGAGCCTTTGACACCGGAGAAGCTAGAAGCATTTCTCGACTCAGACCTTATCGCCAGGATCACCTAATAGCTTATCATCACATCCAACCATCTCAAGATACTCAGCTAGTTCTCCCAGCAAGACTTCAGGGCCTTCCATACGATTCAAGGCATCTCGGTTAAGTTCTTACCGGACACCACTGCAGCGGGTCCTAAACCCTAGAAACCAGTCCCTTTGGAGTAGCAATTTTACAGTGACCACCTTGGGAATGGGGGATGAGGTGAAGCAAAGCGTCTCCACAGAGGGTGCCCACTGCCAACGCAACCAGGAAGCTGAGAAGGAACTTGAAGAAGGAGCGGTTCATCAGAGGGATGAGGAAGACCCCAAGCAGAGATGCAAGACTGATCACTGTGACGGACACAATGCCACCCACCCATGCAGTGGCGACATTTCCACCCACCCATACTGTGGTGCCATTTTTAGGGGGGTCATGTTCGCCGTGGCCATGGTCATGTTCGCCGTGGCCATGGTCATGTTCGTCATGGTCATGGTCATGGTCGTGGTCGTGGTCGTGGTCGTGGTCGTGGTCATGGTCATGGTCATGGTCGTGGTCGTGGTCGTGGTTGTTGCACCTGCCATGTTGATCCGGATGGTGATTGCCAAAATAAGGATGTTCTTGGCCCAGCTGCTTGTCATAATGTTGAACCATGGCCGTCCTGATGTTGTCCAGATCGGCACTGTGCAGTAGACGCTCCAGGCCTGCCAGAGACAGGCTACCGTTCTCACCGTACTGGTGGAACATAGACTCTAGATGTTGTTGCGACCGTAGGTCGCATTTACTACCAAAACCTCCACCGGCTGTCCGTCAGTGAGTGAGTCCGTCACACTTTTGCCCTGCTCATATCTCCACAACCGTTGCCCCCATCCATGCCAAATTTTGCACACACACTCCTTACCTGCCAAACTACAACCTCCAAGGACCCCCGGAGCTCCAGGGACCCCCAGGTCCCTGGGGGACCCCCAGGTGTAAAAAAATGTCCCTCCGTGAGTGACACGTCACACGTCACACTTTTGCCCTGCTCATATCTCCACAACCGTTGCCCCCATCCATGCCACATTTTGCACACACACTCCTTACCTGCCAAACTACCCCCGGAGCTCCAGGGACCCCCAGGTCCCTGGGGACCCCCAGCTGTAAAAAATTACCAAATGTGCAAAAATGACCAAATGACCACCCCAACGGGGCTGCTCACGGGGAATTCCTGGGGACCACCCACTCCTGGTGCTCCAGAACGGATGAAAAAGTGGTGGCGCCCCCAGTGGAGGACCCCCTCCACTGCAGCTCACATAAAATGCCGTAACTCGGGCTAGGAGTGTCCGGGAGAGCCGGGGCCGGTACCTATTCATCCGCCAAGGCAACGCGGAGACCCCACCCCTCATTTCTCACATCGCCCTCTTCTAGCGCCACCTTCAGGCCGATTTTTAAAACACATTTTTGGACACTGCTCCTACAGTTTTTGCCCTAAAATCACGCAAATCGCTACACAGTATGTCTACACTCATCCCATCAACATGAATCTGTCCCATATAGCGCCACCTTCAGCCCGATTTTTAAAAACACATTTTTGGACACTGCTCCTACAGATTTTGCCCTAAAATCACGAAAATCACTACACAGCATGTCTACACTCATGTCATCAACATGGATCTGGAAGATTTTGGAAAAACAAATTTTTGCCCTATTTGTGGAGATAAGCGACCTACGGTCGCTTATCTCCCGATTAGGGAGTCTTACTGGTTACTAGTAAGACGCCTCAGGGCGACATGTAACCTCGCCCTTTATCTGGCCAGTGATGTATATCGGACCAGTTGCCCATATATGGAGACCCCTGCATGATAGTCAACAATTTGATGTCAGAACATGCCCATATATGGGCATTACCAAATATGGGCATTCACAGATATGTGCTTAATATTGATGACATCGGACACTGGGATCTCCATATATGAGCATAAAACAGACAAGGGCATAATTCATTTGCAAGTGTGACTCGTGATGACATCAGCGACCTCCATATATGGGCATAAAAGGGACATCAAGCCTTCAGAGCTAAGAGTAATTCCCCTGACATTCCAGTGACATCAGAGCATGATATCAGAGCAACAAACCCATAGAACCACAGACAAACCCATAGAACCACAGACAAACCCATAGAACCACAGAGTCAAGCGTGACAGAGATACGTGGAAGATGTGCCGGTTTCAATAGTATATTTGCGACCTGCGGTCGCAATTAATAATTCTCAGAACCTCCAATTATTTATCTATATACAATATGTTATCTTCATTATTTATCTATCAGTCAAGTTCTCCTCGACAGTACAAAGGCAGGGCCCTTAGCCAATGAGGTGCAGCCAAAGGGTAGATCTTTATGCCCATACATGGTGTTACATGTGAGCCCCCACTGTTTCGTAGGAACAGTATTTCTAGTATACAGTATGTGTTTATAATGTGGGGGTCATAGGTGTGAAATATTTGGAGAAGACCTGAAATAGGGCCTCCCCCCTCCAACATGCCTGTACACCACCTCAACCCCCAGGAGGACTCCGTCGTGCCATAATCCTGACTCCCTTTGCATTTACTTTACTACCATTACCATACTCCCCTTCCCCGTCCCCCTGGGTGGTGTTAATACGTTAACGCTGCAAATTCCCTGGACCAATTAGGGTTGATTGATACGGCGGGGGTAACCACAGTAACTGGAGAGGTGGGCTAATGGGAGAGAGCAGCTCCCCCTGCCCACCCACCATGACACTCCCTCTGTCAGTGATAGATGACGAGATGCAACCTCATAATGGTATTGTTGAGGTGTGTGCGTGTGTGCGTGCGTGCGCGCGTGTGTGCAACCAGGGGTGTCGCACCAAATTCTGGGCCCTGGGTGCTTTAACTATTGAAAAATAGCAGATATACAAGCTCACGGCTCGGCACCGAGTGCCGCGCAGCGAGCTTGTAGATCTGCTATTTTTTTAAATCGTTAAAATTTGTGCAAGTCTTTGAATATTTCATATGAAAACATATTTCAAATGTTTCTACCGGTATGTCAGTGGTGCTCAAACCTTTTCATGTGAAGGACCCCCAAAATGATATGTATTTGGCCACGGACCCCCATCTCAAAATATTTAGTTCCAGGGACCCCCCAGAAGCAACATTTGCCTCAAAATTTGAGTTACATAATGTTCGCTTCAAAAACACATATAGGCCTATTCAAAGATTTGCACACATTTTCACGGAAGAAATAGCAGATCTACAAGCTCGCAGAGCTTGTATATCTGCTATTTTTCAATAGCTAAAGTACCTTGTGACGCTCCTGTGTGCAACTGTGCCTGTGTGCGTGTCCATGCGTGTGTGCGTACATGTAACGCCTGGATGGCTAGGGTAAGCACTCCAGACACCTACAGTAGGGCTGCTGATGCAGCCTGACAGCGTGCCGCATGGTTCCACTCTCGATCCCGATGACCTATGCTGTGTGTCACTCCCCTTCTCTATCTCTCCATTCACAATTTACAATTTAAGCATTTAGCAGACACTTTTAATCCACTGCGACTTACAACTAGAGAAATTGCAATTTGGGAAATTGCGAGTGTGGTTGCCTAAAAAGTTACCTTACTCTTACATCACTAAAAGTTACTCACTATATATGGTGTTTCCCATTCAAAGTCAATGGGAAAGGTCAGATACCTAAAAGTTACCTTACTATATATGGTGTTTCCCATTCAAAGTCAATGGGAAAGGTCAGATACCTAAAAGTTACTCACTATATATGGAGTTTCCCATTCAAGTCAATGAGACTAAGAGTTGTAAAAACTGCAAAATTCTCCAGAGTAATAATGTGGTTGCCCTGGCAACCACACTAATAAGCAAGATAATAAGTCAGTACATCAACAACAATATAACAAGGCATAGCAATATCAATCTAGAAAAACAATAACATAGGTAGACCACGCACCTAATCAGTAAAAAACCTTTCTAAAACCTAAAAACGCTATCTAGCTTCATGTGTGGTCATTGAGGGAAGGGGGGTGTTACTGTAGTGCTATGGGTTTAGGTGTGAGTCTTCAGTCCACGGCAGAAGCTAGGGAGTGAGTCTGTTGTTCGACAGGGAGCGCGACAGGGAGTTTATTCCACAGTTTGGGGGCCAGGAGGGCAAATTGTCTAGGACGAGTGGATTTTTGTCCTGGGGTTTTTAGCGAGGGTTCTGCCAGCATCCCTGTGTTGGCTGATCTTTCCTGTCAGTCTACTATAATCTATAGATAAAAGGCAAAAGCCCCCAAGAACATCATTATCAGGCTGAACTACCAAAATAGACAGAGATTACCAGACAATATGGTGGTATTGGCTCAGGAGGTATTGTTATGTTCCCACCTCAATCCCCTGCTCCCCCTGAGTTAGAGTTGAAGTGTCTGTGTGAATGTGAGTGTGTGAATGTAATGTACATTGTAAAGAGTACTATATAAATTCACCATTTACCATAAAAAATTAAATAGAGAAGACTGGAGTAACGGGGGCCATTAAACATGGACTTGCAGAGCATGATTGTCATTATGAGATGCATCCATGGAAGAACCATTACAAAGGACCATTAAATCGTCTAATTTACCAGCGAAACAGCTCATTTCTTCATGTTAGCTCTATAACTATTTTTACCCGATCCTTGTGTGATCTGACACCTTGTTACTTCACCCCAATGCTGCTAATTACAAAGTCTCACATTTACACAAGCAGAGGGCATCAACCATGCAGCATCTGCCATCTTCCTGTTTTGTTTGGTGGTTTTAATCACTGCTAACGTATGTTACATTCAACACAGTTTGCTAAGCTTTGAGATTGAAAGAGTGTGCACATTACTGTACTTAAAATAATTCTTTCCATTTTGTTCCTTGATAAAAGGAAAGAGGTTATATGTATACTGTATACTGACTAATAACAATGGGTTCCACTACATGAAGTCAACTCTTTACTTTGTAATGAAGAAGATTGTTATGTTCTTTTTAATATACTGTATAAAAACCAATGAGGATAACACTTTGAAAGCAAATATTTGTAGGTCTGTGTGACGACACAGCCTAAAATACTGTTCTGAGCCAAGCAACAGGTAGAAAACTTCTATCTTAGATAGTTTCACCCTTTAGTATGGGACCCTATAGCTCAAATGAATGTACATGTGTCTTGCACATTCGGATTGTATGTGTTTTGTGCTCTACTTTCTGACAACATTTCTACTGCTTATCTAATATAGAAAACCCATTGGGTAGAAGATATAGTGAGCATTCGAGCTTCATACCATGCCTCCTGCTAACCAGTAGTGGTAGAACCTGACCAGTGACCACATATACTGTACATATACTGTACATTTCTCAATAGAAGAGCAGGGAGACCAAATACAACCACTGCAGTTGTGTTCGTTTTGACATAATCTACCATACAGATTGGTAAAAGAAATACATATTCACAAAGAAAAAACATTATGGATTAAGTAGCTGGTGGAATAGAAGTCTGCAGCACTGTAGCCTACAATCCTGTACTGTGAGAGTGATTTTACTGAGTTGACAACCAATTACAGTAGCTGGTGGAAAAGCAAA
The DNA here is from genome assembly GCF_963921795.1 of Nannobrachium achirus. Lineage (NCBI taxonomy): Eukaryota > Metazoa > Chordata > Actinopteri > Myctophiformes > Myctophidae > Nannobrachium > Nannobrachium achirus. The sequence goes on from NC_137833.1 coordinate 62,227,884, forward strand.
CTATAGTAGCTGTTTGGGAAAGACAGCACAGCTGCTACAGAACTACTGTTCTACAACAGTCGCACAGTCAATAATAGTCTTGGATTGTGTCACATCTCTTTTTAATGTGGAAGTTACCTGGTATGAAATGTTTTATACACATAAAATGACTGGTAAATTCCCCCTCGAGTATTTGTAGCGTTTTTGCGTTTTTTTTTTTAATAGTTTAATGTTTTGCAGTGCCAACCTGTAATGCAATATATATATATAGTGCATTCATTCCAGAGCCAACATGTAACATTTTTGACAAGTACTGTACATTTTAACCACTTAAACACTGTACTGTATATTCTGTTGGCTGGAGTCCCTCAGTGGTCTATATTTGGTCTAACTCTGGCTATTCTCCCTCCACACAAAACAAAACCTTTGGCTGAAAATCGCCGATCTGCAAGCTAACAACACGTCCCATTACAAAGCATTGTAAGGTTGTAGATCTGTTATTTTAACAGAACATTTGCAATTTTTTTTGTAGAATTTTTGCCTGTTATGCCATGCCCAGAATAGGGATGCTAGTGGGCTCCAGTGCAAAGAAAAAAGAAGAAGCTCGATTCTCTTGGCTGAAAGTGATGATTATCCAAAGGAATGGAACAATTAGCTTATTCTGGCTAGTTGGTTACTCTCTAGATTTACAAACAGATTTCTCTCGCGGCACAATAAGATTTGTCCTTGAACTTCAGCAGCGCCTTCATGTGACGTCTGGCTGGTTGCCATAGCAGCATGACGTCTCATTTCCAACAGAAACCATACTAGATGTGTTGGCAAATAGAGGGGAAGACAGGAAGTAAATTGGAATTAATATGTTTGATTTAAGGGTACCACTTTGCAAGCATTGACAATACTATTGATTAATGTCAGTGATTACTCTTTGGCACACCTAAATCAAATGGATCATTATTCATTTTAATAGCAGCAGCAGCTGTGTTTACCATGTATGTGAAAAGGGTCCATTGGCTGTAGGGGGGCTGTAACGACATGAATCCCAGAGACCAGGGGTCTTCAACGTTTTCAGGCCAAGGACCCCTTAGTGGAGAGAGAGAGATGAAGCAGGGACCCCCACAACCAGTTCATAGATTCCATATAGGCCTAGTTTCATCGTTTGGCAGCACGATCATCAGTGTATTTTGGATGTCAATTTGTGTGTTTTTTTTTTAAACCACTTGAACCGTCAATACTTAATACACTTGACCTTTCAGTCTGTACTTGGTCTGCTCTTTTCCCCCCTCTACACCAAACATCTTTTCCAAAAATAGCTGATCTACAAGTTCCCAACGCCTCGCAGCGCGAGGCGTTGGGAGCTTGTAGATGTGCTATTTTTGGTTAAAGTTCTTAGAATACGGATGGTTCAAGTGGTTAATATAAAAAAAAGGGAGAAAAAAGTTTCTATCACACAATGATTTGGAGGACCCCCTGTAGTTGCTCTGAGGACCCCTTCGGGGTCCCGGACCCCCTGTTGAAGACCCCTGCCATAGACTATGCTGGGGTGAACATTCTGCAAAATGAGTAGGTTTGCAAGTTCAGAAAGCGTTGTGCTGTGTTGCATTTTGAGCTTGTACATCGGCTGTCATTGCAGATACAGTACAGTCCTAGATATTTGGTATATGAGGGAGACAAGTAGCTAAGGGCTTGTGTAGACCCCTGGGGGACTCCGGTCAACTATGTGCAGCGTAAAGGTTAGACCCGAGGTCGGTTCTACAAATGCCTTCAAACCAGTAGTTCCAACACATTCAATACATTTAAAAAAATAGCACATGCAAAAGCTCATGTGAGCTTGTATATCTGCTATTTTTGAGCGGTGGTCACACCGTCTCCATAGCGTGGCCGTGTGTGTAGACGTGTATGTATGTATGTATGTGTGTCTGTATGTAGCCTGAAGTGTATGTAGCCTGCAATACCTTTTCTGACCACACATGTTAAGGGAGGGGCGCTGTTGTTCAGGCCAGGCACACTCACACTCACATTCGCACATACATGTACGCACGCACGCAAGAACACGCGCGCACACACGCGCACACACACACACACACACACACACACACACACACACACACACACACACACACACACACACACACACACACACACACACACACACAGCCTCCATCGCTCAGTTCACACAAGTGTGATTTTTCAATATCCATCTGATAGATAATTTTGGTTGTAGTTAACATCATATCGTTTTGAATTCAATACAGCCATGTTTCCATACTTACAGTATGCCACTGCTAGTGGAAAGTTACCAGGACCCTACGTGTCTCTGTCTTGTTATGATCTGAGAACCAATCAAAGAGTCCCACGCCTAATGGTCATATACTGTATTCTTTGAATGTCTGACCTCCATCTTGTGAGAGAGAGCTCCAACCGTGAAACAGTTTGCATGTGTTTTTGTATTGTTCAACTGTTGTCTGTCTCTCTCAAAATATAGTCAATTCTCCAATTATTACTGATTTCTCTCATGTCTTATTTCTTTGAATTAAGGGAATAAGAGTCTATTACCATCCAATGCAAAAATCTAAAGCCTAACACAGATAGATGATTTCCATTCTTTTTATGGGTTAAGAGCTCTTCACTATACCAACCAAAGTGTTACACTTTTACAGCAAGCAAGATACAACTCTCATTTGAAGTAATGGACCAGTAAAGAAAGGTTTCACACAGTAAAAAAATAAAGAAAAAATACAAATACAAATAAAAATGCTGCATTGCTAAAAGCGAGCTCCGTTGCCAACCTCTCACCTGCTCCACCTGCCCTTTAGGGAAGACAGCGTTCTAATCTAAGCAGGAACACCACTCTGGTGATCTCTCGGGGGACCCCTGTCAGCTCCATCCCCCTGGGCAACAGCTCCGTTCTGGGCCACGGACTGGAAGGAAGGGGGGGGGGGGGTTGGTGGTTGTTCGCCTGGAGGATAAAGAGACGTGGTATTTCACGGTGAGGGAATGGGTGGGTCGGGGTTGGGGACATGCTAGAGGACATGGCAGGGCTGTCAATGTTTTAAACCTTCAGCTGGCTGGTGGTAATAGAGCATCACCTCTTACCCCCCCCCCCCCCCCCGCCCCCCTCTCTCTCTCTCAGGGGCGTCACAAGGGGGGTGGGGGGTGGGGGGGAGTGGGACTGAGTTACTAGGGCCCAAGGTGGAGTCGCCTTGATTATTTTGTGCTTTATCTATTGAAAAATAGCAGATATACAACATTTGTAACTCAAATTTTACTTCTGGGGGTCCCTGGAATTAAATATAGGCTATTGAGATGGGGGTCGTGGCCAATTACATATCATTTTGGGGGTCCTTCACATGAAAAAAACCTGTGAACTATTTTTCAATAGTTAAAGCAGAAAATAATTGTGCGGGGGCCCGCAGTGAATCCTTGTACCCAGGGCCCAGAATTTGGTGTGACACCCCTGCTCTCTCTCTCTCTCTAGCTCTCTCTAGCTCTCTCTCTCTCTCTCTCTCTCTCTCTCTCTCTCTCTCTCTCTCTCTCTCTCTCTGTCTTCTCTAGTTCTGCTGTTCTGCTGTTAGATGCTGCATCCCATGTATGATGGAGAAAGATGTAATAGATTCTATGAAATGTAATCTATTTGTTTTATATGTGCAGTCACGTGTCTGTCACTTTACCTAAGAATACAGTAAGACTGACTCAGCAACAGCTGTCGGGACCGTGGCTCCACGCGCGCTCCGACGTCATCAGTCCATACATGGAAGACTCTTCAGAATTGTATCTTTAGACATTGTTTAGGATACACCCTCTCAACTATTCTTGTCACACTGTCCGTGTATATAATGGGACCAGGCCTGAGAAATGGGAGCGACAGATGGGGATGCGTGTCGCTCAGAGCTCTTGATAAGATTGTTCAATAAATGTTGTATTCATTATACTCCACCCTCTAAGAATTCAATTCAATTTATTATGTTATTATTTATATAAGTATGATGTTTGAAAAATTCTACAACAGTGGAGGTCCTGCCGAGACCGGCATAATCTGTCTGTCAGCTTTTCTCTTTTCCGTACAGGACACACTGGCTATTGATTCAGAGCAGCTGTCGGACAGGGATCGCCGGTCGAACTTAACGGGGTGAGAGTATCGTGAATACAATATGATTTGGGAGGCCAGACGTGGTCATTATAATTGCATGTACCCGGGACAGGCCACGACATTTTTATGCGGCTGTCGTACTTGCATGAACAAAATTTAATAGAGAGATGCCTTGCATGTATAGAAGGTATCTACCGTATCTCGGAAGTATACTGTTTAAACGTACAGTACCCGTGTAATTCGGGGTGAAAGCTAATACGTAGCTCCACGTGATCGTGGGTTGTTTCTGTTAAAGTACAGTACCTGTAGGAAACCAGGGTTAGGGTTGATTATCGATTGGGGAATCGCCTTTCGGCAATAATCATCTCGGTATAGGATATTGCATGACGAAATATTCTCTAAGACGCCGCATGTGGGCGAGTAATTATTATTATTAAAATATGAAGGCCTAATTATGAAATAGTCGTAACCAGACGGGATATATTTAACTATGAAAGCCAGACTTGGTTGTTAAATAACTGCCCACAAAGGGGGGATAATATAGTTAAATGGTAATTTAAATATATTACATGGTAATGATATTAATTATGCATTTATGATAGTCAACTAGAAGTGGGTAGTTGGAAGAAAGAAAAAACAGAACCCAAATAGGAATCGGTATTATCTTTTCTTTCCACTTTCTTTCCTCTGTCTGGGGTAGAATGACCTGGGAAAATAAGAAGGTCTTATGTCATTAGGACATTGGGTAGACTGTATATAGGTTTTGCCACAACCTTAAATATTTTGTGAAAGGCGTAAGACTCGAGCAGCTGCTGGGGGTGTGAATGTGAGTGCGTGAAAGTAAGGAAATACATTTTTGGCTTATATCAAATAACCGAGGCTGTAAAAGAATACCAGGCGGACGGGAGAGTCTGTTACCTTGTATACATAGTCAGTCGTGGTCGAGCGATCAATATATCTGAAATGAAGAAACTGTCGTTTGACTGGTAATAAAGAATCCCCGACCACCATGGTCAGCTGGGAAAAAACGGCTTTCCGGCGAGTTTAGGCTATAATTTAAGCCTATAGACTTCAAATTACACATTATTATTGTCTAAAGTGGTAAAGCTACAACAGAACCCCTATTATAATTAGTCTATGCCCTGTCAAACTCTTGTGAGTCTGTTTGACACGGCAGCTGTCTGCTCCTGTTTCGTTCTATATTCGTCGTACAAGGGTTTACGCACGTTGGGGGGTTGACAGAGCGCCTATGTGAAATGAGCAGAAATAGCGTTAGCAGAATGAGGCTTCCGGCGCTGGTCTCTTCAGAATAAGAGTACCCCTAAAGCCGGTTATAATATACAGTAGCCTATGTACTACACTCTTGGTGTGAAGCTCTTGGAGCCTGGCTTATTTCTGCCGGCTCCCAGACCGGAAATGTTCTTTCTGTTCACTTCACGGACCTGGTCAAACTACAGGCTGACAGCGCGTTGAAATGCGCCGCGCTGTGAGCTTGTATGTCTGCTATTTTTAAATGCGCTCACAGCCATGCGGAGATGCAGTGTCACAGCAACAATGCATGGTTCCTTTGCTTGCTATTTTAGAAGCGCACCGGCCATACGGGGAAACGTAAAGGCCTACATTAAGTAGACGATTATTGTTCTCGTGCGCCAATGCTAACCTAATCATTTCTTATAGCAAAAAAAAACCTCTGCAGAATTAAATAGACATTATTTAATTAAACATTGGGCTGGTCAGGGAAGACCTGGTGAGAGTAGACCATTATAAACTTGTGAGTCTGTTCTAGCATTAATGATGTAGATCAGATGTTTTCGAGGCATGTTGGAGAATATATTGATTGTAATTTGTAATGGTTAATGAAGGCTTACTTTTGTCTTAATATTTAAGTAGGACCTAGAAAGCAGTTTGACTATTGAGGCTAATTTGAGTTTCATAACAATTTTTGTGAACATATAGGCCTACTGTAGCTGCAGTGATTGGAAACTAGGCTATATAGTTGTGACGAAGTAATCACATTGGTAAACAGTGATGTTTAAATGTTAATGGATGTATTTATATTTATGTGTGGACCAGATCATTCTGGGTTGACCTCTAAAGCTTGACTTAGATTATTTTACCAGGGTTAAATTAAGGTTGGGTAGCAGTCTATTCTTAATTATTAACACTACGGTAAAATCGGTTGGCATTGCTTTGTGACAGGTATTAAGTGAGGTAATTTGTGGGTGAGAACCACATCATAGACATGGTAGTGGACGTCAGTCTAAATGGTTTAGTAGTTCATTAATAGACAGCTTGGGCTGTGATTGACATTATGCTATTTGCTGACTTGGATAGGACAGTGTAGAATAGCTGGACATGGGGAACAGGTGCCGTGCTTTAGGAATGGTGGGGGCCTGTGGAAGACAACCCCTGCTGTGAGAATAACATTTCTGTGGTCCATCCCAAATGTGTGTCAGTCTGGGTGGAATGGCTGTTTCGATATTTGGGCCTATTTGGCCTTTGTACGCTCATTTAAAAGGAGAATGTAACTTATTTCAGCCAGTGGACTGAAGAAGAGATTGTCCAAAATATATCTTTAGCTTTGCAGTTTAGCAGTCGTCAAAATAAAAGTGACCATATGAACTAATGAACATTGATTTAAAATAGGCTGTAGTCAGCTTGTTGTCAGGCTATTCTCTTCATAGGTCAAGCAAGGACTAAGGGTAAGGATATGGTTGGCTGAAAACTTTATTGATAAAATGTTTCTCTAATTCAGTGAAACTCAAGCAAAGTGATGGTGTAATCTGGTTACACAAGTATGTCACATACAAGAAGTTAAATGTTTCAGTAGAATCTAATTTTTCCTAATATAGACAGTAAAAAAAAACGGTTGCCAACCTGTCAGTATATTTTCGCATACTCCAACTTGTGTGGAGACCAGTGCTCGGGGGAGCACTGCTACTAGTTTATTTTTAAAGTCTTAGCAGCCAACATGGCAATTTCTTTGAGAAAGGATAAACAACCGATTGGTTGGATGACTAGCTTTTAAGTGTAACCATTTTAAATTCTTAGATGTGGCATGTAAAATGTATCTAAAGAAAGGGAGCTGAAAAACGGGCACTAAATAGTGGTGAATGTATGTACTTAATATTGTAAGATGGGTAGTGAAATTATCCAATGTACTGGGGTTTTCCCATGTGAAAAATAGACATAATATTATAATATTATATTATTTGTTATTAATGGAGGACATGTGGTCAGATCTAGAGAACTGTTTCCGGACAGTACAATTACTGTAAAATGTACGGGGCCTCTAGAAGTAAGTGTGACAATTCTCTCACAGCAGCTGTTCAGGAATACACTGTCGGTTCATGACATAGTATTGACAGAATTGCCTTAAGAAGGATTCTGTGTAAATGTAAAATACTTTTGAGATTGCAGGGCATTATAATTAGATAGCAGATGATTGTAGCATTAGTATAAGGATAATGTCTGGTTGTGTTGTTTTATCATATTGGGAGAAGCCAGGTTTTTCAAACATAGACTTTGGGAAATCCTTTACTCTGCTTACTGCGTGTCCATCAGGGGTTCACCTGTCACTTGAGCTATACTGGGAGAGGGCAAATGCGATCACATTGACAGTCTGGTCATCAAGATGGACTAGTTCCGCATCTGGAGAACAATGTTGGACTGGGGACAACATGACACTGAGAATGTTACTCAAATGACATTTTGGGACTGCAAGAATTCCAAGGACTACTAAAGCCAGGTGCAGGGCTTTGGTTCTGTGGGGGGCACACAGAACCTTTGGTGAGACCGAACATTCCTAAGGAACATGAAGGATACATCGTGAACACTTTGGATGGCTAATCATTATGTTTTTTCCTGTGTGGTGGTTGTAGTAATTCCTCTCTCAGTGGGGCGCTAACGTGACGGGGGAGCGATGGTGGGGTCATAGTAAGTGGGTGAGTACCTATGGCTCTGGGAAGAAAGAATTGATTAGGTGATAAACGGCTTCCATATGATAAAAATGAACTATACTATCTAAATGTCTACTTGGCGTAACAGAGGATGAACATAATCCTAAGCCAGGGTCATACATATACCGGTATTGATAGGACATTTATTTATAACTCAGTAAAGATTGTTTAAAGAACATGTAGAGTTTTGTAGAAGTTTTGAAACCATGATATTTTGAAAAAGTGTTAATGGGAAGAAGCGTCCTGTAAATATGAACCCAATTTATACTTTATAGTCAGTATACCCATAACTATATATATTGGGATGGTTTTAAACCAATCAAGGCATAAGACAGTCTGTGAAGAGAATTGTCTCACTGGAAATTATTTCCCCCATAAGATGAAGTGTTCTTTAACCCTACTGTAGCCATGATAGTCCTCTGGGCTTAAAGGGGGGGTCACAAATGAAATAAGTTAGATTTGTCTAACAATAGAAGCCTAATTTTTACACTTACATAGGATAAGTGTCACATTGTCATTAATATTGGACCCAGATCATGTAAAATAGTGCAGTGGCATGGAATTTAAGAACACAACAGTGGTATCAGACTGACTGTTGCCAATATAATTAAGGATAATTATAACTGATTTAAAATCGTATTTGAATAGATCCCTACTGTAGGCCAATAACACATTTTGTTCTTTTCCGACTTGCTAGAGTGAACACAAATATAATCTCTTAAGTCTATTAAAGATTAAAATAGGAATAATGCGATTCTGTGTGGGTGGTGGGGTCTTATGTCTAAGATAGAATAAAATAATAGTGTTTTTAGGTGGATTGACATAACAGATAACCCAGGTACTCCAGTAAAGTGTAAAACTGTTTTAAAGAAGCCTACTAGTGTGTGGTACTGTCTAACTCTGTAATAGCCAAACATACAGGCAGGCAGCACAAAGAGCAAATATATTTTTGGGCTAAATCTCAGCTGTTGTGGCCACTTACAGATCAACTATCATGGCTTGGTTGGGAAACAGCATGGAGAAGTCAGTTCAGTTGTTCAAACTTGTAATATGCACACGAGGGGAGACGAAAATAGCTGAATGACAAGAACGGTGTCGTTTTCAGGTGACAGTAATTGACTAGGTTGAAATGAGGACATTCAAAGATTGAAAGGAGAATTATACCATGGAGTTGGACTAATGTAAATTCACTATAAAGTTTGGCCTTATAGTTCTGTCATTTCTCATAGGATATCCATAGGAGTAATGTTGAGCTTGTTGGAGTAGTACAGTACATTGCAACAACGGATTGATCTATGTATTAAATGTATTGCACTACTAATAGGCAAAATGGAATCGTACCAATTTCCTCCATAAAACAAGGAAGAAGTCCTGTGCCGGATAAAATAATATATAATTCTAGGAAAAATATATGTTTTATACATAGGGGGGTCAGTGTGGAGTTTAACAGTTAAGTTGTTAAGTTAATACATGCAGGCTTAAACCAGTGGGCTGGTTGTTGTTTACTTCTATTTTAGTTAATAGTGAGAACACTTACGGTGGTTCCTAAGGACGGTAATAATCGGTGTTGGGGGATAGCATGTTATTAGCAAATTGAGCCCTCTTATTTAACTAATAAGCACTATCCATGAAGTTCCTAGGAGTTTAATGGATAAGGCCCGCGACATGGGGTCAGTCAGCATAAACTCGAATGGGTCAATGTGGTTGTATTCAGTTTCTAATACGACGCTACTAAGCCAGGCTTGCGTCACAGGTGACATGGCAGTCTGGTCTCTTTCTTTATTTTTATTTTTTTATGGCTTGCTTGCCCCGCCGCCGCCCCCGCACCGCCAGTGGCCCTGTGGGGGGGGGGGGTTTATGTGTATTTGAGTCTGCCTGCTCCTAATAATTATTGGTGTTCTTGGGTGAGCAGCGCGTCACAGTGAGAGCTTGTACTGTGGGTCATGCTCAATTGGAGGACCGGGATGCTTAGGTTTGGAGGGAGTGAGCTTAACCAGTGCTTCTCAAAAAGAGGGGGGAGGTAATATATGGATTATAAAAGAAGTATAAGAAGAATTCGTATAAGAAGAATGGTAATATAAATCATAAAAGAAGACAGGATATGAATTAGCCTTTTTATGAGCATTAGGCTATTAATTATAAGAGGACTAGAAGAAGTTACAATTATAGAATGACTCTAGTACATTTTCAGGTTTGTTTGGTCACCTGTTCAGTTCTCTACTGGCCAGAGGGACTCCTGCTGGGTTAATGACCAGCTGATAGAAATGGGAGGTACACCCTTGGAGTCACTGTATGTTTGGGAATAACAGGAGCCTGAACCACAGGCCACTGCCCACTGAATTGAAATGCAAGAAGTGCATGTCTGAGGTTGAGTGATACCCGGGTATATTGAGCATATATGGGTCGAATATATGTGTATGTATGAGTGAAGACAGTGTTTTTGAGAATCACTGGTTTGTTGGAAAATAATGTTGAATGCATTATACGGAGTAGGTTTTCAAAATTATGATGTTTTGATGTTTTCACCTTTGAAGGTGAAAGAAAAGTCATGCTAACTATACTTTTGATTTCCCTATAGGGATCCTGAGTTTCATCCCACTTTGGATGGAAATGAAATATATTGTATGTCATGGGATTGGTCTAATGAAAGATCGTCTTTTCCCACAAATCATGATATGATTTTCAGTTCTAGGTAAGGAGAAACGTGTCTTCTCCTATATGTTATTGGATTTGTCTAATGAAAGATTGTTTTCTCCCACCAATATTTAGGTGCCGAAGAAATAATCTGGGTGGCTTAAGAGAGAAACACATTGTAGTGATGGAATGTTCTAACGGATTTCTCTTTTCTTCCCAACATACTGTATGTGTTGTTAACATAAACTAACTAAACTAAACCAGTAACAACATTATCTATGCTATGAAATGTGGTTGTGTAGATGAAATGTATTTACAGGAGATGTCAGACGTTTCTAAAAACATTAAGTCAATATGGAAACAAATGGAAGGAATATGTCAAATGTGTCTAAAACACTATGGTAAGAAAATACTTCCACAAATTAAGGTATGTAAAAATATAAGATATCATTCATTATTGAACCATTCATGACGTGATAAATGCTCCCCATTGCCATGAAAATACAGAATATTGTATAGATTATAAAAATCATTCTAGGTTAGGATGTGATAACCCTTGGTGCTGAGTTTTCTATTTTCAGTTTTTTAAATCCAAAAAAACTAAACCATACATGAAAGAATGAGATGTATGGAACCAAAAGATGTCTGGAAACCAGAACCACCAGATTGCCATGATGGAACTGTGCCAGGGACATAACTGCCTTGAATCCCCTCCACTAAGAAGGTCAACCTGACTGCTATGAAGGACGTGTTGGAAAAAAGGGGCGCAGAAACCCTATGACATGACATTGCCCAGATAAGGGAAGAAGAGAAGAACCAAGAAGAGAAGGGACATGTTCACGTTGAGCTCATGTGGAGAATTGCAGGAGAAACACATACACAAACAAAATGCTGGCTTTACGAAGTGATCGCTCAAACCTGAGGGTCGTAGGATGGAATTTTCCCAAGATATGCATCATTGGTTTTTTCGCCCCTACCACATTAAAATGTGTCTAATAAATATCCTCCTGGAGATGGAAAACAAATCTCATTACATTTACTGTTAATGACCATATATGATCATATATGATCAAAGGGAGGAATTGTAATAGATTCTATGAAATGTAATCTATTTGTTTTATATGTGCAGTCACGTGTCTGTCACTTTACCTAAGAATACAGTAAGACTGACTCAGCAACAGCTGTCGGGACCGTGGCTCCACGCGCGCTCCGACGTCATCAGTCCATACATGGAAGACTCTTCAGAATTGTATCTTTAGACATTGTTTAGGATACACCCTCTCAACTATTCTTGTCACACTGTCCGTGTATATAATGGGACCAGGCCTGAGAAATGGGAGCGACAGATGGGGATGCGTGTCGCTCAGAGCTCTTGATAAGATTGTTCAATAAATGTTGTATTCATTATACTCCACCCTCTAAGAATTCAATTCAATTTATTATGTTATTATTTATATAAGTATGATGTTTGAAAAATTCTACAACAAAGAGAGGGGGAAACACAAAAGAGGGAGAGAGAGAAAGACAGACAGACACAATAAATACATACAGAGATGTCAGTATCACATTTTAATCCACAGTCTGGTCCACAAGATCACCTTCCTTTTCTGCTGTGATGAGGCAAGACCCTTCAGAGGAAGTATGAACAACTGTAGATGTTTTTTCATAAAGTACACTATCATTAAAGGTATGACAATGTTGTCATATGCTACTGCATATACAGCACAGCACAATCCTGAGTGTCAATTCAGCTCTGTGTGTACACTTTTTTTTTTTTTTTTTTTTTTTACAGTATATGGGGTCCACATGATATCACAGGTGAGGTGACATCACCTATGTAAAAGTGCATATTATGTTATGCCCATATATGAAGATCCCTGATGTCATCGATATATATCACTGGCCAGTTGGCCAAGACATGGCCCATATCTGTGTGGCTGGTTCAGATAGGGATCTCCATGTATGGGCACAAGGATATTGTATGTAGTGATGTCATGGGAACCACTCACAGAATCCCTTGTATGCCCATATATGGAGATCCCTGATGTCATCAATATTAAGCCCATATCTAACAGGACTTCATATGGGAATGCCTATATATGGAGGAAGACAGCCCATATCTGTGCGGCTGGTTCAGACAGGGATCTCCATGTATGGGCATAAAAGTGATGTACTATATACAGTACATGGATCGAGAGAGGGCGAGATCATTTATGGATGGATCTCCAGATATGGGTAACTGGTCCGATATACATCACTGGCCAGATGACCAAGAATTGGCGTGACCTCGCGAGGTCGCATGTCGCCCTGAGGCGTCTTATTAGTAGTGTAAAAATGAAAGAGTGTAATGAGGATGTAAAAAGGGACCCACACACACGCGCGCACACACACACAAACAAACACAAAGATATACTGTATACAGGCGCTGTGCGCTCACTGGATCTTCATTTTCCACTCTGCTGAACTCCCACATAAATGCATAGTTATCATTAAACATGGTCAAGTACTGTACCGAGCCCTCATGTATTAATCAATGACTTCCTGGAAGATGAGAAGGTCAGCTTTGATTGGATGACAGAAGCACAGCTTTCCCGCAGGAGGTCAACGCTGTTAAACCGAGATGGCGAAATGGGCCAGGGAACATGGGATTGGAGGGGGGGGATTAGGGAGAGAGAGAGAGAGAGAGAGAGAGAGAGAGAGAGAGAGAGAGAGAGAGAGAAATGTCAGCTCTCCATCACCCACCCTGAAGACACGTCTCGTTCATTCTTTTTGATTATTTGATTGAATTCCTGTCTCTGGTGACAGCAAATGGGGGGAGAATGACAGGAAGATATAATTCAGAGAGGGGGGGGGGGGGCAGGGGAGAGGAGGGAGGAAATGTGACAAAGACTGTGAGTTGAATGTGAAATGATAGAGAGGGAGAGAGAGAGAGAGATATCGTGGTTGTCGGGTGGAAACCTTGTACGTATGTCCAAGACCGTTCGTTTTGTATTTATCATTTTAAAAAATTAACTAAAAATTAACTGTCGCAAAGCAAATAATTGATTGTATGGAAAGTTTAAGTATTTGAGCCTTGTATTTGGCAAATTTAAGAGGGAAAATGAAAAAGAGGGGTCTAATTACCTTTCCATTCCATATAGCCACTCTTGGTCTATCGATAAATGAGTGTAATCTCTGTGTTCATGTCAAGGTCGGTTTGTCCGTATGTGTTGTAATATAATGTCCATGTATTTGCTAGATAATCACAGCGTTTACTTCCATAATAATAGATCTTATACACGTTTAACACAGATTTCATTTCTTTGCTAAATAGCTACTATATTGATTTTAAATCATTGAATCGTATTGTATCGCCATGAATGAACCAATATCGTCCATGTATCGTATCGTTAACCATGTATCGTGATGCGTATCGTATCGTTGTTAAAATGTATCGTTACACCCCTAATACACACACATGGATACATGTGCCACAAACATGTCCATACGTCTGCAGACATGTACAGTACACACGCATATTGACATACTATGACAACATGATACACTGGCATGATAGAAAATGACAATACAGTTGTTCAAGTGTGAGACAGGAGGCGGACAGTAACAAAGTACATTTACTTGAGTACCGTACTCTTTTGACTATCTGTACTTTTCTCGAATATGTATTTGTATTTTTGGACTACTTATGACTCCACTACAGTACATTTCAAATACCTTTGACGACACTGCATTTCTAGGAAGGGGAAAGTACTGTACAACATGAATTAACCACTTAAGCCCTATTTCAAATGTAGTGAAAAGAGTAATCTACAAGCTCACAATGCGATGGGTTCTGAGCTTGCAGATTGGCTATTTTCACTAATAGCCTATATTTCTGGTGAATCTATAATTATTATTATTTATTTATTTACATTTGATGGTTTACATCAAATAAAAAATTATACTAAAATCCTGAGAATACCCAACCATCAACATCTAAATACTAGGCCTAGGGATAGCATGAGCACTAATGAACACAATATGAGAGGATGTTAATGGAATGGCAGAAAGTATACTTCATCATTTTACCATAATCCTGGATACATAGTGGCCTTAATGTGAAAAAACAAAACAAAAAAAAACTTTTTCGGTTTTATATAGTCTATCGGCACCTCTTACATGAAGTGGGTATGACAAAAGGCAATAACTTTCAATTTCCCATGTTCCACTGCCTGGATTGTAATGAACAACCATGCATGTGTGCATGTGTAGTTAAGATTGTTCAAGTAGCAGTTTTATCCTCTCCAAGTCTGTCTTTTAAATCCTTCTTATTGTCCTCCCCACATTGAAAGAGCCATAAGGGCATTCAAGGCAATACACCACAAGGGAAGTGCTGCAGTTGGCAAAGTGATTTACTTTATTATGTGAAGCATGCAGAGCTAGTTCAGGCATACAACTCAAAGTGGCACCAAATCAATATCAGGTGATCAGTCACATGCACGCTACACTTGACTGGGGCGGGCCATTTAAACCTCCCTGCTTAGGCACGTGCACACATAGACATCAAAGGGGGCTTGAGCCCCTGCCCTTTTATCCGTCTGTAAAAAGTGCCCGCTCCAGACCATGCATGCAGTTTTTACCATGGTGAAAGAAAGGCAAATGCCCTCTTTCCATGCCATACCTGAAGGCAGCATTCAAGAGAATTGCCTTGTCCAAACGCTCCTGAACTTGAATGCAGCATCTTCTGTTAGAAGAATTGCTCTCTCTGTGACTGTGTAGAAATCGTACACCACATCTCCAGCATTGCCTTTTTTATGCTTAGTTGTGGTATCAAGTATTGAAATTAGCCAACCTCCAAGCTCACAACGTGTCGCAGCGCAAAACGTTGTGAGCTTGGAGGTCTGCTATTTTCAATATTTTCACCAAAAGGCCCTTTTAGACATTTCAGCCTCTCTAATAGTCTGGGGGCCGGAGCTGATATGGAGACATATGCAGCTATCTCGGGGTAGAAGTTGCTAACCTATTCAGAACTAATCTTTGACCCCTTGTGATGGGTTCTAGCCTGCATGGTTGGCATCTCTGAAAATGATTTTAGGTCATTTTATCACTGTATACTTAAAAGTGGTAAAATCGGATTTTGCTGCTATAATGCTGAGCAGATTTGCAAATGTAATTGTACTGCTAATGTGGTAATGTAATGAAAATACAGGTAGCAAAGCTAATAGTTGATGCTGGCTAAAGTGATTATTTTTTTTTACCTAAGATAAGGTAAAAGCAGACAACCTATACAGTATTAATGTTTAAACCCTTGTCGTGTATTCTAGCCTGGTTGTATTCTCACAAATCAGTACTGACAAGTTATTTTAAATTTGCTGCAATAATGTTGAGCAAAGTTGCATGTGTAAATGTACTAGTAATGTGGTAATGTAATGAAAATGCAGGTAGCAAAGCTAATATTAGTTGATGCTGGCAAGAGTAAGGATGAATATTATTATTTCAAGAGCATGATGCCCTGGTTTGCGGCTTATGATCACAGACATGAGAAAGCTATAAACAGTTGGTCCATCACCTACAATGAATCTGCAACCTTGGCAGAGGATACACAATCATTTTTTGGACTGACACATGATGATGAAGAATCAAAACAAGAGATCATACTGATGCCATGCAACTGTTGAACAGTTCCATAGATATCACATCTTCCAATAGGAGAATGTTTATCATCTACTGTCTGAAAATTATCACTGAATTAGTTGGGAACCAACTGGACACAAAGAATAAAGCCTCTCCAAGAGAATACAGCCTCTTCAAGAGAAAACCAAAAACTTCCTCAAGGCTCTACAGTGGAAATGCCAAGCTTGAAAGATGTAGAACCAAGTGTGTGAAGTCAGACAGGGATATTTAGCTTAATTGAAATGGATGAAAACAAAGCCAATCTGACCCATTTCCTCAAATGAGCTAGAGAAGATAGTTATCAATTATGGTCAGGAAATTGGTAGTGGAGGGTTTGAGGATCCTGAAAAGTAGTAGTCATCAGTAGCTGTGATTGATGTTCCTCAACTGCATGCTTCATATTAAGTATAAAGAAGCTGTTACTCGCATACTATAACTGTACTTCTATAGTCAGCTGATGCAACAACCGAAGGCTATCAGAGGCTCTTCATTCTCTGCAGAGACACAGATGTGCTGGTGTTAATTCTTATGTTTCCATACCAACTGAGACATGTGAATGCATGAAAAAGAATGGCCCTTTCAGCATTTAATGCTCACTGCCAGTTCACTATAGGAAAAAAGAGAGCCTGGAAATTGTTCCAGCCCTCAACCTCTCCACAACTTTGGTGAGGATGAAGTACCAAGTATACTGTAGCTACTATCTCATTGGCAGTTTGTATGCACACTCAAAAGCCTGAACTGAAAGACTGCATATCATGAGGACCCATCAACGAGGGTATCCAAAGCTACCCTCACCAATCAATTGTGGCTGGCACATGATAGAAGGCAGGTTGGTCCCCCAGCTTTAAACTTAAGAACCTCTTCAGGCCAGATGCTTTGAACTTATAGTTTGTGGATGCAGGGCAAGTGGAAACCAATGCAGTACAGGGCATTGTGCAATTGTGTAATTTCTTGTATACTCAAAATGGACAATATCACCATTAAAGAAGTTGCCTTTTACCATAATATTTACAACTCTATGACAGTAACATTAAAAATAACGTTTCATATTGTTCTTTTATCTATTTCCTTTAATATAACATGGAAAGAAATACATTTAAATGTAAAGAATTAATCAAATGCATATGATGTTTAATCTGATTATTTGACTATAGCATGAAATGGGGCATTCAAATATTGAAGGGCTTATAAAAGTCACCAGAAAATAATTTCAAATGCCAACCACCTTAAAACGTCTTCAATGGGTACCTTCTAACACAAAAAGAGGTTGTTAGCTTATACCCAAACATAGCCACAAAAGTCATTTCTGAAGCACTTTTCAGTTTTGTCCCCCTGCCTATAACATTCTCTGCACGTCCCTGCTGCTCACGTTCTGCTGCTGCTGCTGCTGCTGCTTGCTGTGCTTTCCTCATGAAATGTTGCACTCCAGGGACGTGCTGGGCCCCTGATTCAGCCCAGGAAAAAGAGTTGGAGAGGCCCTCATTGCGCGCTATAGAGAGAGAGATCTAAAGTTTAGTTTTCACTACTTTAGTGCGACGGCCTTGTATGATGAAGCAGCTCTGCTTTGCGAAAAAATGTACAAATTTGAAACTTGGAGATACGTAGCCTGGTTAATAAACCAGACTGCACAACACCACCCCCTGTTGGTAGTGGTGGTGTGTGATAGAGTCTGACGCTTGCAGTCAGGCTAGGAGATACGAGGTTTCTGTCCGACAGGGACTATTTACTTTGTTGGCCGCCCAGCCCCCAAAATGGAACGAAGGCCGACATTTTATTTTTAATTTTTTTCCTAATGGCCGGCCTGGACCGGCCGGGAATGAACCGGCCGTTCGGGAGTTGTCCCGCTTTTCCCAATGGCCAGCACGTCCCTGTTGCACTCCCACCGCCTCCCCAGCACTAACCTGTGGGCTCTGTTTCTATGATCCCTTTAGAGGTCCTGTTATTTATTTCCCTGTAATGTTTGGCTAATTATTCATGACAAATATTATAACAACAGCTACAACAACTGTATTCATAAGGCACTTATCAAAACAAGCTTACACCGTGCTTCAAGTAAAATTGTAGATATCAAATAAAGTAAATACAACAGATTAAAACAGAATAGAAAACACAATAGCATGTATAACATGTTAACTGTAGTGAGAAATAAAATAAAAATGTTTAGAAATAGAGAAAACACATACAAATACATTTTAAGAAGTGGTTTAAAATCGAACCTTGGGGCACTCTACTTGTTATATGGGAGAAAGGGGAAGCTTGGTCGCCAGTGGGCCAGTTGAATCATTCCCAGATACTCCAACACGGGAATCTGTTGATAAGAATATAATGATAATGCTGCACTAAAAAGCAAGTATGGAATCATCACCGGTGTCAGCATTCATTAAAAGATTGTTTGTGACTCAAATAAGTGCAGTCTCTCTACTGTGTGGTGCTGTATTGAAACTTTTCATATTATTCACCACTGCCAGAAGAACAAGACTGTCCCTTTTTGACAGCTTATTTAGTTTACTTGGTGGTGCTCAATCATTTGCATTCATTTTATTGTGGATTTCCTGGAGGCTAGTGTTTTTGTATTTGCCACGGATAGAACTGTACAAAGACATTAGACTTCATAGCCTTAGGTTGTTATACTGTAACTAGTGTACCGCACTCCTATAGTGTATGTTTTTGTTAGTTTATTTTCCCAGCAGTGTTTATAAGCAATTCCATTATAGTATAGGAAACAAAATCACATTTTAATAATAATAATAAACTAGAAAATATTGTTCCTTCGAAACAATTGTGGGCTCGCTTTTAGACAAAAAAGAAATGGCTATAAAAGTACAAACTGTCATGATCGCAGGCAGTGCTCTCTTTGACGTTACTGGCGTAAAATGGTAATCGAACTACAATGCAGACAAGCAGTGTTATTACTTGAACTTAACGGTATGGACAATTAAATCAAAATAACATAAAAAATAATATATGTGGTGTGAAAATTGTGGCCGCATTGCCTTGGTAAAAACATGGATCTCTTCTCCTCTCTCTCCAGACTCATTTCCCATTGAACATGCATTGAGTGCTTAAAGTTAAATATTTTCTCAAAGAAAAGTAATAGCACTCCACAGTAAGCGGAACACATTAAAGTTTGAATGGTGTTTTTCTGTGTAAGTATGTATGTAGGAGTAGATAGGTGCCAAAGTTTTGAGGAGAACTTGATATGACTGATAGATAAATAAACAAATAATGAGGATAACATACGTGTGCTCACTTTCAGCGTGCCCACAACTACTAACCACTGCCAGCAACCATGAGTCTGCAATAAAGACATTAATTAATTAATTAATTAATTAATTAATTAATTAATTCATTCATTCATTCATTCATTCATCCATCCATTCATTCAAACATAGAGTTTTTCAAGTTGTAACAGAATATTGTCATACCGAAAATCTTTCTCTGCTTCTGCAAAAAAAATAAAAAAAAAATAAAAGAAAAACGCGATTCATTTGGCCATTGCAATCCATAGTTATCGGCCATTGAAAACTCCACTGTTTGGCGAGACACATAGAGACACGGAAGCGGAGAAGTGGACAATTCTGTGAAAAAGATCAACAGGAAGTGAATGGAACTGTGTTTTTCCAGATGTCATTTCACCGGTGATCCTTCTCAAACGTTTTCAAGGACCCCCAGTTTTGGTAGGGGAAATCTCGCTCTTTCTACGAGTCATTATTTCGACTATGAGCGTCGGCAAGTTAGCTACTCACCTGAGGTTAGGGTCTGGGTTTGGGTTAGGTTTAGGCATAGAGGTTGACATTCACCCACCTCGGCAGGTTAGCATTTCACCAGGTTAACATTCACCCGCATCGAAAGAATGAACCGTCGAACAAATGCTATGATGCAATATCGACACGCTCCCGTTTTGGTATGCATTAGGCCACAGGCTCCCATAACTCTAAGAGTGGGTTCCATTTGTACACCCTTGGAGTTACAGAAGTACGGGTCCATTTGGCTCTTAACCTCATCTTTGAATAGTCTGTGTCGCTCTGATCCGCCCACCGGAGCATTCAAAAGACTCCCACGGGTGTGCTAGGATCGGAAAATAATCCTGGTCCATTTCAAAGATAGGCCCTCGCGTCAACCTCGCGTCCAGCTCCTCGTGTTTTTACCAGCTAGTCTACAGATCATCAGCCACCTAGCCGCCACAGTATGCCAAAAATCATTACCACATTTGGTAATAATTCAAGTGTGAATGTATATGTTATTGCCAGACCCATGAAATGGGTAGGCCTACATAAGCAAATGTCGGTCTGTCCGGGTTTTCTATATAAAGGGTATATATGATGATGACATGATGATGACATGCCTACAAAAGGCATGATGTCATAAATGATGATGACAGACAGGGGGTCTGGCACAACCAGGTTGACCTGGTCTAGTTAGATTTCACGTTACTTTCTCCTCAGCGTTCTCGGTGACGTCACCACCTCAGCAAGGCTAGTCCACAAGGCGCAAGCTGGTATAAAAGGACTGTGTCATTTATCTCCAGTATGGACATGCTGGTGTCTCTTTAGGTCACTTGCCCCATTAAAACCCTTGTCACACTGTGTACACACAAAGGGTTTTTCTCCAGTATGGACGCGCTGGTGTCTCCTTAGATTACCTAACTCATTGAAACATTTTTCACACTGTTGACACACAAAGGGTTTTTCTCCAGTGTGGACACGCTGGTGTGTCTTCAGGTGACCTAGCTGATTAAAACCCTTGTCACACTGTTGACACACAAAGGGTTTTTCTCCCGTGTGGACACGCTGATGTGTCTTCAGGCTACCTTGCTGATTAAAACCCTTGTCACACTGTTGACACACAAAGGGTGTTTCTCCAGTGTGGACACGCTGGTGTGTCTTCAGGCTACCTTGCTGATTAAAACCCTTGTCACATTGTTGACACACAAAGGGTTTTTCTCCAGTGTGGACACGCTGGTGTGCATTCAGGGTACCTAACACACTGAAACTCTTGTCACACTGTTTACACACAAAGGGTTTTTCTCCACTGTGGACACGCTGGTGTATCTTCAGGTGTTCTAACCAACTGAAACCCTTGTTACACTGTTTACACACAAAGGGTTTTTCTCCACTGTGGACACGCTGGTGTGTCCTCAGTTGTTCTAACCTACTGAAACCTTTGTCACACTGTTGACACACAAAGGGTTTTTCTCCACTGTGGACATTCTGGTGTGTCTTCAGGGAACTTAACACACTGAAACCCTTGTCACATTGTTGACACACAAAGGGTTTTTCTCCAGTGTGGACACGCTGGTGTGTTTTCAGGTTGCATAACTTACTGAAACTCTTGTCACACTGTTGACATGCAAAGGGTTTTTCTCCCCTGTGGACAGGCTGATGTTTCATCAGTTTTTCTAACACACGGAAACTCTTGTCACACTGTTTACACTGGAAAGGTTTTTCTTTGGTGTGGACATGCTGGTGTTTGTTCAGAGTCGATACGTCAATGAGGTTTCCTTTCATGTGCAAGTCATCAAGCGTGTCTTTACTGCTCCTGGTTGAGTCGAAGTCCTCGCGAGATCTTGGTTGGTCTGTGTCTCCTTGCTTCTGGCGGGTTACACACATGGTGATTTTCCGAGAGGGAGATGAGGGGAGCTGTCCATTCCTCATCATTTGACAGTGGTTGGGGCTCCTTTTCATGTCTTTGTGGTTGGGTCTCCTCTTCATGGCGCGTGGAAACTCAGAACAGGAGAGCTACGCCTTGGAAGATGGTCACAGCTTCTGCTACTTTCACTGTGAATTGGAAATGTCTTTGTCCCTTGCGGGCTGGAAATGTTTGGCTTTGATTATATTCTCTGTCAATCACTTCCTCTCATACATCCAGAAAGGGCTTCTCCTTGTCGTTCTCAGAATAGAAGTGGACATTTAAAAACTGCGTCAGATCTTATTCAGGCTGACCAGAGATCTGGTCTGATGTCACAAACCGTTGACGTCATTCCTAACAACACCGATTTACACAGACACAGTTGCAATTCATCCATCAGTGACTTTGGCTTTGTATGGATCTTTTTGTCTGCACACATTTCTCGCTTAGACATTATGATAACTACAGTAGGTCCTTCCTTACCCGTTCCTTACCCGTTACCTGTTACTCAGACGGATGGAGGTTTGCGCCCGCTTCGCCCATTTTATAGAACTGTTATAGTGTCACGTGAAACAACTAGAAGTTTGGGCCGCTTCGCGGACCTCACGGTTACATTGTACTGCATAGTTGTGTACATCAACTGTAGTGAGTAAGGAAGGTGTTATAGTTTGAGCAATGAGTATGAATGATGCATGTGGACAATTGGATATAAATGCATATGGGCAGTTGTTGAGGGATATGAGATAGCATGTGTTGTCATGGTTTATTGTTATATAGGACAGTGTTTGTTGCAACATACAGATAAGAAAGGAAATAGTACTACAATGAAATGATATTCAGTATGAACTGTGGTGACTGAACCCAAACCAGACACAAGAGAGCAGGACAGTGTTGCCAACTCCGGGCATTTATTAACAAGTTTCAGTTTACAACAGCAGGTAAATGCAACGTAGCATAAATGTGCAACATAAATATGAATGAATCAAACTAGGGTTAAACAGTTCAACATAGGTTCTTCCCCGGGCGGGGGCTGCCGTCTCTTCTCTTCTTGGGGGGGCCAGGGGTAGGTAAGAGTCAGTTAGGGGTTTTCTTCCCACAGGTAATAGGTGACTATTGTTCAGGTAAAGTATTTCTTCCCCACAGGTAATAGGTGAGTATTCCTCTCTACAGGTGACAGGTAAAGTATCTCTTTCCCACAGGTAATAGGTGAGTATTCCTCTCTACAGGAGACAGGTAAAGTATTTCTTTCCCACAGGTAATAGGTGAGTATTCCTCTCTACAGGTGACAGGTAAGGTTCGGTGCCGCGCTCTCAAATAAATCCAACCGATTCACTATCTTCTAAACAAACTAAACACGGGGATTAATGGACCTAGGGCCAGAGAATGGTTGGATACAAGGTATGTTTTTAAAGGGAAGTGAGTACTACTCAACCAAATGGGAATTGGGGTGGCTCCCTGGGGGGGTCCGGTTGGTAAGGCTGCTTCCTCCTTTTCCAGGTCCATTCTCCACAGGTCGCCTGAGTACTCACTCTCCAGTGGTTCGGTACGCACTCCTCAGTGGTAGGTACACACTCCTCAGTGAAGGTCCGCTCCCGGTCCAGCCTAAAAGTGATGAGTAGAAGGGATATTACTATAATGCGCTTTACACAGAAATATGCGGTGGAGGGAGAAATATGGTGGTTCCTTACCGCCTATCTGCCCATGTATTCGCTCGTCGGAGTCCCAGCACAGACTGGGGGAGAGAGCGAGGCTTCTATGTATGCACCCTGTGTTTGGAGTACCCCACAGGTGCATATGCTTGTGCCTGATAAAGCATGTGGGCCGGCAGGTAACGCCCTTCAATGACTTGGCCCACACAGTGCGCTGCTCTGCTGGGCCTCGCTCTCCCATCCAGGGTGCGCTTCTCCGACGTGCGGGGCCTACCTGGCGGGCGGTGTCTGAATGAACCACCACAGAACATTAAAGATGCAGTGCCATGATTTTGTTTCTTCCCTAAAACATGATGATCAGGTATTATGATTATACTAGGAGGAAGATTCTTTTCAAAAAAAGATGTACAAAAAGAGTTAAAATGTTGTTTTTATGTTACCCAGCTGAAGTTAGCCACTCCCACAGTGTTGGGTGAATGGTAAAAGGGGAGGGGATGTGATTATAATTAGGATGTCATTTAATCTGTGTTTTTCGACTGGGCCTTTTGACTAAGAGGCTTTCAGCTTTCAGGAAGTAAACACAAATACACAGGGAAGACAAATCTGCATCTTATAACCCCACTCGGTGGCCTATTAGGATAATGTTAACTTCATAGACACATACAAAACAGAAAAAGTACAAAACTGTGGCACCACCTCTTTAAGAAGTGTCTCATGTATTGTTACGTTCATGATGTATGGTCAAGTGGTGTCTCTGGTATGTCTCACTCACTCACTCACTCACGCTCTAACACTCTCACATCCACGTTTATCTATTCACTCGCTTCAGCAACTGATCCCAACGTTCACATGACATTGACCATTAGCATTAAACAGATGGTCACGGAGCCCGATTTAATTTTTCCGCAAATTCAAGCTGTTTATTAGCGTTTTCTTCACCACTTCTGTTCAACTCTACAGCCGTTGGCAGGGTTACGCTCCGTTCCTACAGGCCATGGGATCACAATGATAACCAGTGAAAAAACGCTCTGCGTGCAGTCCGTTGTCAGGCTTACCAGGCCATGGGATCACAACCAGTGTTAGCTCTTGACGCTAACATAATTTCTCTCCATTGTGGGTCTACGGTGTGATGCGCGCGTGCGTTACCGTGTGTGTACAATGTCTCTTCTGTAAGCCTTTCATTAGCGTGTCCACTGTTACGCAGGTCGCTCGCGTGCGTGCGCGCACTGCGCACACACACCGGGCGCGTGTGTGCCTGTCATTAGCGTGTTCACTGTTGCACGGATCACGCGCGTGCACGCATGCACCGGGTGCGTGCGTGTGTTGTAACTGTGACGGGCTCATCTTCCAAGTTCCAACTGGTATGGAATGGAATAACTATATGGAAGGAAGCAAGCACAGTTCCCAACCCGTGCAAAAATGAGGAAGCAATCCTTCTACACATTGTCGGTCTCAATACAATGCACTCCTCGATGGGCTGCTCTTTACATGATGCTCCTACATATTCTCATGCACGCACCAGTTACAGTTACTTTCCCCATAACCCACACTCTGCACATATTTTGGAGCATATATCTTCCTTATATAACTTCACCTTAAGCCCCACCTATACATATTTTAGAAATATTTTCAAAACACATTTTGAACAACTCCTCCTACAGTGTTTGTCTGATTTTATACAAACTAGTTCTGAAGCAAAAAAATTATATATATAAATATATATATATATATATATATATATATATATATATATATATATTATTCACTCAGCTTGTGATTAGAAAATCACTACATACTTGTTGAGCTGACCAAACACCCGATTTAGAACATTCTTACCATGCTGTGTACCAAGTGATTCAGAGCCAAATTTGCCAAAAGGTGATATTTACCACATTTTAGATTCATTTTTATACATAAGCTTAATGGAAACAGTTGAAACTCTCAATTCAACATTCTAAATATTCAGACATTTATTATGAATCAACAGTTTTAATTTAAAAAATGATTGATTGACAATATTGATGATGCAACATGATTTTTGAGGAGGCAGGTAGGCTAACTCCACCTTGAGAATGATATGGACTTGAATGACATTAGGAAAGTATCCATTAGGAAAACAAGTCCCCTACAGGAGAAATGCTGAGCACAGAGAACTGTTTGGCTTGTTTGTTTGTTTAGTCAGAAACAACCTGCCACCTTCCACCCACTGGGTTCACACGCAGTACACATTTCACTGCTGCACAGGCAGTACAGCCGTAGGAATACAAAAAACATGCAAATGCAAACACACACATGCACGCGGGTGCACGCACGCTTGCACGCATGCACGCACGCACGCACACACAGCTAACTCAGAATGAGTACTGAACAGATGGAAGGAGAGGGAGACCATAGCGCTAATCATGGAGGGCAGATAATTATCCTCCTTCCTACTTCCTGGTTTCTATTCTTTTTCAGTGTACCGTTGTTTCCTGTTGAGATTGGCACATTTCACAAGGGTGAAATAAAACAATTCACAGGAGGCAAGCAGTGATCACCGATGTGCACTGCTATGGTGCCAATGCCATGGCTCATTATTCCTACATCCCATTAGTCCGAATCTGGTGATGTTAACCTGGTGAAAAATACAATGCCTAAACCTAAACCTAACCTCAGTAAAACAATGCCTAAACCTAACCCTAAAACCTAACCCCAACTAAATTCGTACTAATGAGATGTTGGACTAATGAGATTTCGGACTTACAGTCCCCAGTGCACCGCAATGTTAGCCTGGTTAATAAACCAGACCGCACAACAGTACCCCCTGGTGGTAGTGGAATCTTTCCCTGCAACCCCAGACTCTCTTCCCAAAACGAAGTGTGTGATAGAGGCTGGCACCGCCAGGCTACCGCAATGTAGTTTCAAATGCACTACATTGCAGGCACTTTTTGAGAGTGAACAAAACAAAATAAGAAGACACGTGTGACGTGTGATGTGGGCAGCTTGCCCCAGGAAATGTGCCAAGCAGGGACGTGCTGGCCATTGGGAAAAGTGGGACAACTCCCGAACGGCCGGTTCATTCCCGGCCGGTCCAGGCCGGCCATTAGGAAAAAAAATAAAATAAAATGTCGGCCTTCGTTCCATTTTGGGGGCTGGGTGACGAAGTAAATCGTCACTGTCGGGCAGAAACCTTGTATCTCCAAGTTTCAAATTTGTATATTTTTTTGCAAAGCAAAGCCCTGCTTCATCAGACAAGGCTGTCGCACAAAAGTTGTGAAAACAGCAGATCTACAAGCACACAACGCCTAGCGGTGCGAGGCGTTGTGTGCTTGTAGATCGGCTGTTTTCACTAGTTGAAATCATTTTTAAAATTATAAATACAAAACAAACGGTTTTGGACATACAAGGTTTCCACCCGACAATGACGAAATATAACTCATGTACAGTAATTGGCCCACTGGCTTGTCACTTGTCATGATCTGAAATGGCAAATCTTTGAGTAGCAGCAGCGCTATAGAGAGATCTCTCTCTATAGCGTGCAATGAGGGCCTCTACAACTCTTTTTTCCCTGGGCTGAATCAGGGGCCCAGCATGTCCCTGGTGCCAAGCTCAATAGGGAACAACTGTACTGACACAATGTCAAAACATTCACCAAAAAAGACATGATTCACATAATAATTATTTCATTTAAATCAAAGAAGAGAAGAAAAAACACAGTTTCAACAAAGATTTATTGTCTGATATTTTTAACCTCGTCCACACTCCCAACTTCTAGCCCAGTTATAACTGTGAAATGACACATGCAATGTTCTGGCATGCAATTCCTGCCTCAGGAACTCTGTTTGCTTTAAGCTGATCTCAGAGCAGCATCAATGATATGGAAAGACCAATGTTAAATTGCTGCTCTGGGGTCATTTTGTCAATGCTGCTCTCAGAGCAGCATGAATGATATGCATATCATATGGACCAGTAATCAATCAATCAATCAATCAATCAATCTTTATTTGTATAGCACATTTACTACAGCAAAGCTGACCAAAGTGCTGAACATAGTTAAAAACATCACAAAAACAAAGCAAAAATTGTCAAAAACATCACAAAAACAAAAGCTATATACAGTCAAAGGCAATGGAGAAAAAATGTGTTTTAAGTAAAGATTTAAAAACACCTATCGATTGAGCCGATCTAATAGAGAGGGGGAGCAAGTTCCAGAGCGTAGGGCCCGCTGCCGCGAAAGCACGGTCTCCCCTGCTCCTCTTATTGGTGGAAAGGGGCACCAGCAGCATCTTATCTGCGGACCTTAGTGTCCTGGCTGGGACGTAGAGGTGAATTAAATCTGAGAGGTAAGTAGGTGCCAGGCCATGAAGGGATTTAAAAACGAATAAAAGGACTTTAAAATCTATTCTAAATCTAACAGGGAGCCAATGTAATGAAGCAAGGACAGGAGTAATATGGTCACGTTTTTTGGTATTGGTGAGGAGGCGGGCTGCTGCATTCTGGACGAGTTGTAGACGCTTGAGAGAGGCCTGGTCGATGCCGGTGTACAGTGAGTTACAATAGTCTAGTCTGGAAGAAATAAAAGCATGGATGACCATCTCCAGCTGTTTTGGGGGAAGGTAGGGTTTGACCTTGGATAATGTTCTCAGTTGGAAAAAGCTGGCTTTCACTACAGAGCTAATATGTTTATCAAATTTAAAATCACTGTCCAGGATAACACCAAGGTTTCTGGCGGAGGAGCGTATGTTAGAGTTAAAAGAGCCTAGGGAGTCAGAGGGTAGGGTGGGATGGTGGTCAAAGATTATGATTTCGGTTTTGTTTTCATTGAGAGTGAGGAAGTTTGCGTGCATCCAGGTAAGGGTCCATTTGATTCCATTTGTACACTCTCAGATTTGCAGACATTATGGTCCATGTGGAGGCCCCTCAAGTGACCCAGAGGGTCCCTCTACCTCACTTTAAGAACCAGTGAGGTATATGGGAATATATTAAGGAATCGGACCACTAATTAAGAGGGACTCGTACCACAATCGTTAAAATCCTAAAGGATCCCAAACATAGTCACCGCACTAGAAGCATTAATCCACTGTTCATGACGATTCTACTCAAATGATAGAATTTCAGCGTGAAATGTCATAAAGTACACGGTGTGACTGGACGAATATATTTCCACAACACAGCCAGAGAGACAGACAAACACCTCCTCATTACAATAGCTTTACACTTATGATGAAGGAGTGTGTGCTATTTCCTACAGCTTTGGGACAGGAGTTGTCTTTTTGAGTTCAGTTCCAGTACGGGGAGGCCTGTCAGAACCAGAGAATCTCTCCACCCTTCGTCAGAAACTCAAGCGTGGGCTGCAAAACTGCACCAGAAGCAATCCCAGAACAGAAGTAGGACACCAGGCAGGGACGCAAGACCAGTCAAAAAGGATGAAAATTATAATAAAGGAAAAAAAAAAAAACAATGCGAAGGATTTTAGTGACAACAGCAGAACAAATTAAGAAGGACTTCTGTGGTGGGTCAACCAGTTCAGTCAGTACACTGACCACCCATACGTAAACACAGTAAAATCCGGAGTGTAACGAAATAAACATAAGATTTGGCGGTGTTACATACCGGTAGGCCTGTACAGAAAAAAGTTCAGCTCAACTGGGACCACACCCTGTAGTACGATATCAGACATCTTATAGACACAAATTATATGGATAAAATGTCCATATCAAGGCGAAATTGTTCATCATAATGTTAAGCATGACTGCATGAGTTGATTGTGACATGTGACAGGGTCATCCTTCTACAAGCTGTTGGACACCATCATAGGCTCCAAAAAAGTTCTGGAAGCATCTGAAATGTTATGATATTTGTGTTGTGTACACCAGCGAACTGCTGGTGTTATTATAAAAGTCAATGTGAGCCTGTTATAAAGCGTGAGCCTGCTCGGGTCAAAAAGGCGCAAACGGGAAGAACAATTATCATTTGGTCTGCCTCTTGTTTCCAGGAAATGTTTGGATGAGTTTTTGTTTCCCCTGACTCTCCTCCAACCTGCTAACTCCGTCATTTAATTAACAGTACATGCTGAAGGCGGAGCTGCTACCTAAAGGTAATGGGAGGCAACACGCCCAAAACACAACCATGACTTATTCAGAGTCTAAACATAACCTCTTAGCGGGATGTGCCAACTGCTAGCACCCAGATAAGCGTGTCTAATTAGTAATATTGGAGGGAATGCACCCTCAACATTTGTCCTCTGTGTTTGCACCATGCCTCATGTCTAAATAGGTGTGGAGCTGCTGTAGTTCTTTGACTAGCGCAATTTGCAGAGACAGATAAAGGAATGTATGAAAACACGTGCAATAAAAAAATATATATATATATATGAATTCCACAGGCCTATCCAGCAATATGAAAACATTAGTGCACCACCTGAAACTAAGTCCCCTTTCCTTTGTAAATATCTCCTATTTCACTTTATTACTATTATTTATTTTTCCCCTGTTATATTTTACGACAGCTTTTTTATTTTTTCCCCTTTTGTTACTGACAATTCCCTGTGCAAAGTAGGCTACTGCGTTCTTTGTGTCTGTCTTTCCCTGTTATAGGCCTATACATAACAGCCTATACATAAAGTTGGTTCCTGTGTAAATAAGCCGAAAAGCTTACTATGTTTTAGTAGACCTTTGTACTGTCATGAACTGTACTTTTTCCTATGAAACCTTCTAATAAATTCTTCAATCAATCAATCAAACCAAACATGAAAACAGCATTACAAATAACCACATGAACCCCAGCTATGCATATTCTGGGGGGGAAGCCAAAAATAGACAATCTACAAGCTCACAAGGTGTTGCTCTGCGTCGCGTTGTAAGCTTGTAGAGATCGTCTATTTTTGGTAAAGAGATTTGGTGATTATAGGGAAAAAAAGCAGTCAAAGAAATGTGGGTCAGTTTTTACTGAGAATAGAAGGTTTAATAGGCTACATGTGAATTACATCAATAATTATTAATGACAGATTCATATGATTATGATGACAATAAAGCACAGATGTTTCATTTTTGTTTTGTTATTTTGTAGCCCATGTTTGTGTGATTATGTGTAATTGGAGAATTAATACAAAAAAATGGATAATAATTCATCATTCTGCAGTTCTTATAATATGCTCACATATGGCATTCAGATGGGGGAAATTAGTCTGGTGATTCAAGAAGAATAAGGATGTTTACATTTATTGAAAGACTCATACATGTGTCTGGCCATTTATCTTAACTTATCTTCCATGCATTCCCTCTGTATTTGGAGAGCTCGGTGACTGAAAGAAAATTACAAGGTAAAAACCAGCTTCACATGACGTTCTGTCCCATTGTACCGTCATGAAACTCTACTTTTTGAAGCGGTGAAAGACGCTTCCAATGAGTGGCTTTGTGTGTCCCACGGCCATATATGGTCATTTCAGTCCAGAATGAACAGGTTTTTTCAAAAACAAAATGTATGTCACCTCATGTCCATATATGGTCATTCCAGTCCAGAATGAACAGGTTTTATCTGTCCCGTACGTCCAGAATATCAGTCCAGAATGAATAGGGTTTTTCAAAAACAAACTGTGTGTCCCATGTCCATATATGGTCATATCAGTCCAGAATGAACAGGTTTTATCTGTCCTGTCCTGTCCTGTCCTGTCCTGCCCGTCCGTCCGTCCGTCCGTCTGTCCGTACGTCCGTCCGTCCGTCCGTCCGTCCGTACGTACCGTATGTGTGTAGTGTCCGTCCCGGTCTGATGATTGGATACTTTGAGGATTGGTCAAGCTTCACATGACAATTCGGCCCTCCAGATAAAATCATTAATTCATTCAGAATATAAAGAATGTATAGATCACAGAGTTCATAACTCTAGAACACATAGAATAAAAGTTCACCGCTTCACTTCGAACCGAGGTTTGATTTTTCATATGCAAACTTCCAATAAAGTCTTCAATCAATCAATCAATCAATCAAAGGTAAGTGTGCATCATTGTACAGCAGTGCTGAACCATGAACCCACAGCTGCAGGCTCCTCCACCCGACCTGGTAATGGCTCAATCGTGCCCCGGCCCGCGTCGCGTTCGTCATGTCCGTTTTTTTCCTGTAACATGGGAGTGGATGGGAGTTTCGAGCCGACGAGCGCCCAGTCTGACCGTACCCTAAACCGTGAAGTAAACAAGCACGTAAAAGAATGTAGTAACAAGATTCTGCCAAGACATCTAGTTGTATAACAATATAACGCCAGTTCGCTCTCTCGCGTGTAAGCGGCCGCAGTGTCTGTGAGGTTTTGTGCAACACGCGCGTGTCTGGTGGTGGGGGCAATGTAGGCCGTAGATATTTTGGCATATTGAGTAGGGGCATGCAGGGACTAGCAGAGACTGTTAAAGAGGCAGGGGCTGAAATCTCTAAGGGCCTTTTGGTGAAAACCTCGAAAATAGCAGACCTCCAAGCTCACAACGCGTCGCGCTGCGACGCGTTGTGAGCTTGGAGGTCAGCTATTTTCGATGCTTGATTTCTTCACATTAAGGGCAATTCTTTCAACATGAGATCCTGCATTCAAGTTCAGGAGAGTTTGGACAAGGTATTTCTCTTGAATGCTGCCTTCAGGTAGGCCTATGGCATGGAAAGAGGTCATTTGCATTTCTTTCACCATAGTAAAAATTGCATTCATGTTCTGGAGAGGGCACTTTTTACCGATGGATAAAAGGGCAGGGGCTCGAGCCCCCTTTGATGTCTATGTGTGCACGTGCCTGGGGGCATGTCATATATTGGCCTATTAATGAGGGCATACCGGTATTTGACATGCGTGGCATAGTGGCATATTAATAGATCCTGGAATTCTAAATGAGGGTACGGATATATAGGGCAAAGTTTAAGATCCCATAAAGTTAATTTAAGAACATTTGGATGTGTGAAGTGTGAACTGCAACAGTACCTTTCCTGCAAGAAAGGTACTCTTTCAGTTTCCCTTTCGCTACAGGGTGCATATATTTTGTCCACAACGGTATGTGCATGTGCACACGCGCACGCACGCACGCACGCACGCACGCACACACACACACACACACACACACACACACACACACACACACACACACACACACACACACACACACACACACACACACACACACACACACACACACGTTGCTCTTAAAATGCAAAATGTGTCTTCAAAATGTCCTTGGGGTTGGGTGGATGTCTATGTGAAGCCATTGGTTCTGGGAGTCATGGCCACAGTATGTCTATTCTAACATCCTGGTTGTATTATGCCCCTGCGCTGAAGTTCATACACCAAGTTCCTCTGGGGATTTCATTTAATCTGTGTTTTTGGATCGGCACTTTTGACCCACAAGGTGTAAGCCTCCAGGAAGAATAAAAAGGGAATACATAATTGCTCATAACAAGCACACCATGGGGTCTAATGAACTACTGTCGACCTCATAGACACATGAAAACAAGAAAAAGTACAAAACTATGGCACTACCTCTTTAAAGAAAATTAAAATGGTAAAATAGCCGATCTACAAGCTCAATGCTTTTGAGCGACACTTGTATGGCGAAGTTGGATATTTACCAAGATACTGTATAATAGAAAGTTGAAATATGGAGGTATAAGGTTTTCTGTAGGTGTATTTGCCCTAAGCATATAGTAGTAGCTGTGCAATATGAACCTATGCTTTTTGTGTGTTTGTGTATGTGTGTGATATAGCCTACTGTACAGCTTGTGTAGTTATGCAACTGTGTTTTGCTGGTGTGCAGTGTGTGTGTGTGTGTGTGTGTGTGTGTGTGTGTGTGTGTGTGTGTGTGTGTGTGTGTGTGTGTGTGTGTGTGTGCGCGCGCGCGCGCGCGTGTGCGTGTGCTGTGTGTGTGTATGTGTGTGTACATTCCTGGGGTGCATTTGTGCGTATGAATGTGCAAATGAGTGTGCGCACGTGTGTGTGTGTGTGTGTGTGTGTGTGTGTGTGTGTGTGTGTGTGTGTGTGTGTGTGTGTGTGTGTGTGTGTGTGTGTGTGTGTGTGTGTGTGTGTGCGTGCAGTGGTCTGGTATGTATATCCTGGATGTAGGCCTAGAACTATCAGAGCATTTGGCTTAATGCTGTGACACCATATGCTTTTCACAGACATTATGAGCATGTGTGTGTGTTTGCGCGCACTTGCCGTGCACGCGTTTGTGTGCACGTGCGCATGCTGCTTAGCTTGGCACTCACAGTTACCGAAAGTGACTTAGTTCCCTGCATGATATGATGTCATCAGGCAGGCACTGGAGGACAGCCGCAAACACACTGACCTAAAATAACTTTCTCACACACAGTCATACAGATACAGTATATCACACATGCACGCGCGTGCACACCCGCCTGCCACCCACCCGCAAGCACGCACGCACGCACGCACGCACGCACGCACGCACGCACGCACAGATCTATTTCTGGATGGCCTGTGTGTTCACTATGACACTGCAGTGTTTCCTCTGTATTGAGTCTAACTCTATACTGTAGTCTAAAAGCCCCGCTAGCGGCCCCTAGAGTCCATCCTGTTCTTTACACCCAACTACAAAATTGGCCAAAGTGTGGTCAACGTTTTCAGGCCAAGGACCTCTTAGTTGGGAGAGAGATGAAGCAGGGACCCCCACAACCTGTTCATAGATTCCATATAGTTTCATTGTTTGACAGCACAATCATCAGTGTATTTTGGATTGATGTCAATTTGTGTTTTCAGATATTTAACCACTTGAACCGTCAATACTTAATAAACTTAACCTTTCACTTTGTACTTAGTCTGCTCTTATTCCCCTCTACACCAAACCTCTTTACCGAAAAATAGCCGATCTACAAGCTCACACTTCTGCTATTTTTGTCTTAAGTTCTCAGAATATGGATTTTAGGATTCAAGTGGTTAACACATTAAATGCCCATGTGGTGCCCACGCGCCAATCTCTGTGATGTTTACGTGTGCCCATCGACGCGTTCAACGCGTTGTACAGTAAACTATACTGTACTGTAGCTACTGTACTTGGCTACCGCGGTGATGAAACAAACTCCATTTCCCCAAATGCAGCGCGAAATCACGTGACCAGGACGTGCTGTCTGTCTCGTTGACTTCCTGTTTAGCGGCTGCACAAAAATGCAGTTTTCTCCGGATTCTTTTCCTTTTTTTCTCAAAACGGCGGCCTCTTCTACCGGCAGTAACACAAACGCTGTGGCTTAGAATTGATAAAAAACGGTCCTGACTGAAAGAAAAGATTTTCGCGAAATAAACAGGACATGCTTGGATTACATTTACTCGGATTACTTTTCTCGCCAGTACTTCGAAGGTAGGTAAAATGGCGGGTTGCCATGGGCACCAGCAAATTAAATGTTGAATAATTCTGGGCACCCGATGTGTTAATATAAAAAAGGAGAATAAAAGGTTTCTATCACTCAAAGATTTGGAGGACCCCCTGTAACTCTGAGGACCCCCTAGGGGTCCCGGACCCCCTGTTGAAGACCCCTGTGCTAGACGAAATCTGTAGGGTTCAACCTGTAATCTGTTCATTAGTTTAATGTGGGATATCTTAGCTAGATAGACAGGCCTTTATTGATCCCATGAGACCTTTATTGATATTCTGGCTCGGGTGTTAAGGGTCAAGGGGTTATTCAGATATTTAGGGTTCAACTTCCAGGGATTATCTTGAGATCATTCATGTGGAAGTGGTAACATTTGGTCCAAAGTTGGCGCTAGAGGAAGAGCGATGGGGTCACCAAAAGCCGAAGATTTCAGATTGGCGGAACCCATGAACTATCATGGCATTCATCTGGAAATGTTGACCTATTTTGGTGACAAATTTGATGTATTCAAATGAGGCTTCATGCATCACATTTATTGTTGTTGTAGGAAAAGTTTCAATTTCATTGTGTGTGTGTGTGTGTGTGTGTGTGTGTGTGTGTGTGTGTGTGTGTGTGTGTGTGTGTGTGTGTGTGTGTGTGTGTGTGTGTGTGTGTGTGTGCGTGCGTGCGTGCGTGCGAGCGCGCGTGCGTGCGTGCGTGCGTGTGTGGGGTGTATTATTTATGTTAAGAATGACGTGACGGTAGGATATTAATAATACAACTCTTTATTGGTTCCATAAAACCGAACCTAAGGAGTAAGGTAGTACATGTACAGTACAGAACATTCATTTAGCATCTCTCCATATTTGTCTATTTTTCATCTCAGACATCTCATCTCCCTCTCTCTCACTCTCTCTCTGAAATAAAGATGGAGGAGATAATCACCCTGGATTGACCGCGTTAATAATGCCGCAGCAGATATCATGCCATATTACAATTCCCTTCAACCACCTCCTGCCACCCCCCCCCCCCACCCCACACACACACACACACACACACACAAATGTCACATTCCAGAAATTAAATGTAATAGTCGAGGGTTTAACGCATTTACTGTAATGATGCCCCTCTGAATTTTGACATACGGTCATATTTTCAGCCGTTACCGTGGCCCCTGGCAGAATGATCCATCGCTAACAGGGGAAGTAGGGGAGCTGTCATAATTAGAAGCAGAAAAGCGTCATTCAGAGATACCCCAGGCCCAGTCACTATCGTGGTTGGCTTGTCAGTGATTAAGGCCCACATGTGTGTAAGTAACAACTGCACTGGATACTGTCAGTTGTCTGCTGTATGTAAACAATGCTAATAACAAGTGTGTTGTGTTTGTTTCTGTTGTGTGGGCCTATGCAGTATACAGGCTGATACTAGCTGGTCAGTAGGAGAATGAAGTATTGGCCCTCTACAGCATATTTGGGCAACGGGCGGCCCGGTAGAGAGAGGGCGAGAGAGAGGCACTTAATGCGGCCCACAGGTTAATATCGGAACACTGATATACCGGTATCATTGATTTCAGCTGTTACAATTCCAAACATGCAAACATGACTCGCATTAATTACTTCAGTCTATATTAGTAGCTTACTGACTTGGCAGCACTAGTCTTTTTTTTTATGTCCAATGTATTTGTATTTATGTTTATAAAGGTAACATAAGAACATGTAGGCCTAAATACAATTTTTACTTTTCAGGATTCCTGTTCAAAAATAGCAGAAAATAATTCCATTTCGAAAATAGCAAAAATAATCAGATCTACAAACTCAAAATGCGTCGCAGTGCAACGTGCTTTGAGTTTGTAGATCTGATATTTTTGCCAGTATATGCATATGCATTGTGGCCCTCTGGAGTGCACTGGAGTGCACTGTACGCAGTTTTTAAACTGTACACTGTTACACTGTATGGTTTTTGTTGTTTTTGGGTTGTCTTGGGTGACTTATTGTTGTCTTGTTGTTGGGTTGTTGTTTTTGTGTGTAATAAGGCTGAGAGTGCTCCTGGCACAAGCATTTCATTGTATGTCTGTACCTGTATGGATATGCGTGTGACAATAAACCTGAACCTGAACCTGAACCTGAACCTGAATGTGAAAATACAGTATGGTGGCCCTCTCCATCATCGAAATTGCCCAGCCCTGCTCTACAGGAAGGGACAGAGCAAGCTGCTCCACCAGAGGAGGCCCAGGTCCTTCAGTAATGTGCAACAGGCTGCTGCAGATGTTCTACCAGTCTGTAGCACAGTGGTTTTCAAACTCTTTCAAGTCGAGGACAAATTGATTTGTGTTGCATTTGGCTGCGAACACCAATTTGACAATATTTTTGTGCCAGGGACTGACCACAGCAGGGACGCGCAGAGAATGTTAGAGAGGCAGGGGCTGAAATTTCTAAAAGGGCCTTTTGGTGAAAATCTCGAAAATAGCCGACCTCCAAGCTCACAACGCGTCGCAATGCGATGCGTTGTGAGCTTGGGGGTCGGCTATTTTCGATGCTTGATTTCTACACAGAGAGGGCAGTTCTTTCAACATGAGATGCTGCATTCAAGTTCAGGAGACTTTGGACAAGGCAATTGAATGCTGCCTTCAGGTATGGCATGGAAAGAGGGGGCATTTGCATTTCTTTCACCAGAGTTAAAAACTGCGTTCATGGTCTGGAGAGGGCACTTTTTACAGACGGATAAAAGGGCAGGGGCTCAAGCCCCCTTTGATGTCTATGTGTGCACGTGCCTGGCCAGGGACCCCCATGCAAATACAAAGGGTTTCCGCCGTGCCTCAAGCCAAGTTTAGGATGCTCCGATGCATCTCAGGCACTTGAATATATATGAGGGAAGATACTGGAGCAAACTTGGACTGTTAAAGACTTTTATTGCGACCGAAGGTCACAGTTTACCATGAGAAATGTCACAGCTTGTCTCCACGTGTGTACACATTTTTACAGTCTATGGGTTGGTTCCCTTGACACATCATTGTGACATCACAGGTGATATCACAGGTGACATCACCTATGTAAAAGTCCATATGGGTATTCCCCAGAATCCCTTTTATGCCCATATATGAAGATCCCTGATGTCATCGATATATATCACTGGCCAGATGGCCAAGACAT
This sequence comes from Nannobrachium achirus, assembly GCF_963921795.1. NCBI lineage: Eukaryota > Metazoa > Chordata > Actinopteri > Myctophiformes > Myctophidae > Nannobrachium > Nannobrachium achirus. Next base: position 62,265,918 of record NC_137833.1, read on the forward strand.
GGCCCATATCTGTGTGGCTGGTTCAGATGGGGATCTCCATGCTGAGCATACAAGATAATATTGTATGTTGTGATGTCATGGGAACCACTCTAACAGAATCCCTTTCATGGCCATATATGGAGATCCCTGATGTCATCAATATTAAGCCCATATCTGACAGGACTTCTACTAACTGGTATATCAGACTAACTGGTCTGATATACATCACTGGCCAGATGGCCAAGAATTGGCGCAACCTCGCATGTCACCCTGAGGCGTCTTACTAGTTTACAGGGTGCAGGCTAGCCCCGGTCCAGAGCGTTAGCAAGTTCTCTCCAACGCCCTGCCAGGGACGGATTAACCCCCGCGAGGGCCCCTGGCCGATAATTCTTTAGGGCCCCCCCACCCTCCCGAAGTGCACTACCCAGCTTGGATTTTAAGCCATGATGATCATCTGTGGGCCAAGAAAGCACCTGTAGATAACAGAGGAGGGGCCCATGCCCACACATTTGAATTAACGTATACATTTCATTTTAGTAAATTGTCAATGACCACGCGGCACAGTTCCCCCAAGGGCCCCTGAGCGCCAAGGGCCCCTGGCAACGGCCCCACCGGCCCAATGGTTAATACAGCCATGCGCCCTGCCAGGAACTCACCTCAGATCATGGACAAGTAATTCCACTGCCCTGCGTTCAGGTTCAGGTCTAGGTTCAGGTTTATTAGTCACATGCATATCCATACAGGTACAGACATACAATGAAATGCTTGTGCCAGGAGCACTCTCAGCCTTATTACACACAAAAACATCAACCCACAACAACAAGACAACAACAAGTCACCCAAGACAACCCAAAAACAACAAAAACCATACAGTGTAACAGTGTACAGTTTAAAAACTGCGTACAGTGCACATGACTACCTACGTCTCGCATTCATCTCTTCGTTAAGCAACATGATTGCTTGAGCATAAAAACTATTACTGAGACGGGTGGTGTGCGATGAGATGCTCTGGTAACGTTTTTTGGATGGGAGGTGATAGAACAGGGAATGGGCGGGATGACTGCTGTCCTTTAAGATGTTCTGTGTCTTTTTCTTACAGCGTGTGTTATAGATTGTGTGTAACTGTGGTAATTCTGTGCCAATGATTTTGGCAGCTCTCTTCACAATTCTCTGTAACTGTTTACTGTCTTGAACAGTCACGTTACCAAACCACACTGTGATGCATCCTGTCAAAACACTTTCTATGGTACAGCGATAGAAATTTACAAGAGCCTTGGTGCTCAGGCCAAATCTCCTGAGGCGCCTCAGAAAGTACAATCGCTGCTGCGCTTTCTTAAGGATACCTTTGCTGTTTAGAGACCATGTGAGTGAGTTTGTTATGTGAACACCCAGGAATTTGAAACTGTCCACTATGTCTACAGGTGAACCATTTATGGTTAAGGGACTGTGATTGACTTTAGACTTCCTAAAGTCAACGATGATCTCTTTTGTTTTACTAACATTTAGAGAGAGATTGTTATTCTGGCACCATAGGGTTAGCTCTTCAATTTCCCTCCTATAGGCCCTCTCATCATCGTTGGATATTAGTCCTATAACCGTGGTGTCATCTGCAAACTAAGCGAGGGCTACTACTTCACTACTCACCTAAACAAAGGCAGTGGTGTAGTTGAAAGTCTGTTCTCCCGGGTGGGAAGCCTCTCAGGACCCGACCTTCTCTGTAAAATACACTTTTTGGGCAAAAGAAAAAAAAAAGTCCGCCAGACAGATTTTTTGTTTTGTTAACTCCACAATGCCTGCAGTAAAACAGGTCTGGTTAAATCTTTTAAAACAGATTCAGAGCTTCGATGGGTTCCCAGATCCATTGCTGGTTAACAGGCCCCACTTGAAGATCCACACGGACATAGGCCAACTGTCTAAACACGGTTAACTGCCTACTTCTGCTCTTAACACTGGTTCACTGATTGTAAGATGATTCATTGAAAGAACTAATGGTCTTGGAATAGAACTACATAGTGAAATTGCCAGCACTGGTTTAATGAAAATCTGCACTCACTTGGCTTTATGATTAGATGGAATTTATATTATATGTAATAGTTTTTAACAACGTTTCGGAAGAAAATGTTGGCAGATCAAGTACTGTATATAAAAACTTTATAATCCAACTAAAAATAAATGTCTAATTAAATCTCATTGTCTCTCAGTTTGACTGTACATGAAATGTGGCTCATCAGACTCCTCAAGGACCACACCCCTGCTGCCTCGGCGAATGGGAGATCTTTTTCTGGGTAGGGGGTTGCCATGGAGACTTGGCTCAATGTGTCAAGTCAAGTGTCAATCCTGCCATACACACACACACACACGCACGCACGCACGCACGCACGCGCGCACACACACACACACACACACACACACACACACACACACACACACACACACACACACACACACACACACACACACACACACACACACACATTCAATATAAATGTGCAAATGCACATTATGCAGAAACATGCAAACACATATACACACACACACACACACACACACACACACACACACACACACACACACACACACACACACACACACACACACACACACACATACAAACATACTTACATACTGTAAGACCTACACATTCTAACACTTTTATGTTCACGTATAGCATTAATTCTTGAATATAGACAGATGTCTATGGTAGCAAATCCAGGTCATGTGTATAAGACTAGAGTTCAGAAAACAGTACCTAATGTTGCGCCTGCCAATTATAGCAGATATCTTGCCTAAGCCCTTGACTTGGGCACTCCTGCCATCTGCGGATCCCTCACAACCAATCTGTGGGCTTCCAAATATAAACACTAGCAATAATACACATGGGTGTGGTTGGAACTTTGTAATGCTTTTTTCCAGACTACCATTTAGACTAAAAAAAGACACCCTACTTTCAAAATGGTGACCTCTCGGGCAGAGACTTCGTATCTCCAAAGTTTCGACTCTGATTTGCCGTACGGATTTCCAAACGAGAAAAACCTCTTCAATGAGAGCACTTCCAGACTTCCTGAATTGCAAAAATAAAACTTTAAAGGGGTGTGACTAGCGATTCAGGGTCTGGAACCAGGCTAGCTATTTTCACTACTTGAAATACATTTTTAAAATGATAACAAAAAAGGAAGATTCTGGACATACAAGGTTTCCACCCAACAATGTTGATCTGTAGCCTAATTCACCGTTTGTCAGCCTTCTGATTGGTCCCTGAGACTCCCTGACTGGCCAACCAGAAAAAACCATTCACTTTTTGCTATCGGGGGTGGAGTTTGTGCAGTGGAGAATGTTGTTTCAGGCTTTCAAAAACTGTCCGCAGTGCGGAGCACGACCTTCGTCCAGTACGGCCGCGGCAGTAGGGGGCGATCTCGCTCATCATAATGAATAAGCTTCAACAAACTAGTTCACATGGACCTTATCAATGGTCTAAGAGTCACAATTGGGTACATATATTTTAAATGGGCAGAATTACGAAAAGCCAGCCTATTATGTGAGGAGAAACATTATAGTTCTGTCCTCTTCCTACCCAAGATGCAATGCGCTTCTCTTTCTATTTCTATTCTATCTCTGATCCAGAGGATTAAACTAATTAAAACATTTATTTTCGGGGGAAAACTACTGTTTTGCTATGTAATTACTGTACCTTATTCTTCCCTTTTTATTAATATCACGTAGATGTGTTTTTTTTGGTACTTTATATAGCCGTAATGAGGCTATGAAGATAAAAAAAAATCCCAGCCACTACCACTATAAAAGAATCTGCAAAGAGGATTCTGTCCCACTGGGATTAAACAAATTAAAACATATATTTTCGGGTAAACCCCCTGTTTTGCAATGTAACTACTGTACCTTTGTCTTCCCTTTTTATTAATATCACCTAGATGTTTTTCCTTTGGTACTTTATATAGCTGTAATGAGGCTATAAAAAATAAAAAAATACCATTCACTGCCACTATAAAAACAATCTGCCCAGGGTCAAATGTCCCATCATAGTAACAGGGCAGAATGGGGCGGGATTTGCAAAAGGGATAATTAGGTATTACGTACACATAGTTTGAACATGATAGATGAAACGATAATTGTTGAATTCCGTCATGCCTAAAAATGTACACCCCCTTAGAATAATGTGTGATTGGATTATGATCTTGCTGCAGACAATGAGGACCTAGACCGGTGAATCTTTTTAATTTCAAGGACCCACACTTCATTAGACCACAAATCCGCCTTATATAGGATTTATTTATGTCCGCGTCCCCAATTCTAAAGAATTGTGTGTTGGTCTGTCCATCCACCATTGGACCGATTGGCGTGAAACTGTGCATGCACACTCTACTCCCTGGAAGCCAGAGCAGAACCATATGCCCACATTTTCACTGTCTCCGCCAGGCCGAAAGGCAGGGCAAATCAGTACACAGTATCAGTACACAGTATCTCTATAGTCATGTGATCAAGACGGATCTGTCCAATATTACATATTACTGTACATCCAAAGTTTGCAGGATTGGTCTGCAATGTCTCAAATCATGAACATAGCTTGCAATTTCTCTGACATTTTGCGCAGACATTCCCACTAGGTCAAGGAACAAATGCAACCCTTTTCACATGTTATAGTGCCACCAGCAAGTCGACTTTTGCAAAACACATTTTTGGAACAAAATGCCCAAAATCGTGCATGCAGCGTCTGATTGCCGTGAAAGGCTGAAGTAGACATGAACCCGTTTCATATTGGCCTATTAAAGAGCCACCAGGAGGCCACAATAACTTACCTGACCAGGTGGAGACCTTTGATCGGAAGAGCACTGCTTCTAGTTTAACTCTGAGATTGTAATCTGTTCTCTGAGTTAAAGTCCTGTAAGGGTCCATTTGGTTATCAACTGACCAAATGTACTTAATAAACAGTAGATTTAAAGAGGTGGTGCCATAGTTTTGTACCTTTTCTGTTTTGTATGTGTCTATGGAGTTAACATTATTCACCCCCAAGTGTGGTTAAAATATGCAAATATGTCTTCCCTGTGTATTTTTGGTTTCTTTCTGAAAGCTGAAAGCCTCTGAGTCAGGGTCAATTGGAATACACCGCGGGTGTGGCTAACTTCAGCTGCATGGGTCACCATTCACACCTGAAAACCATAAGAAATATTCCTCCAAGTATAATCAAAATACCTGATCATCATGTTTTAGGGGGGAACAAATCGCAACACTTTGTCTTTAATCATTAATTTACAGCAGTCCCTGGAACCCCCTAAAGGACACCACATTAAAAACACAGAGCTAGAGTGTTATGTAACCAGACAGAGATTGAGTCTATTTGGAAGGACTTGTAATCTGGCTTTAACCAATTATATCCTGGGCCAGGGTCCCTCAGGGGTCTAGGGGTCTAATATATGCTACAAGCTCACAACACATTGCATTGCGACATCAAAAGTTGTTGAAAATTAGCCTCCAAGCAGTGGTGAGGAATCAATCGTGTCCAACCTAGCAGTGAACTCAGTGATTATGTTATTAACTTGCTCTGTCCATTCACATTCTATGTTAATGATTATGCTATGAAATCATGATATCATACACTGTCACATGCAATAGACAAACAGAAACTCATACACTACCGGTAAGACTCCCTAATCGGGAGATAAGCGACCGTCAGGTCGCATGTATACACAACCTCATGGTGGCTAGAAGAGGGGCATGTTAGAAATCAGACGGAGGTTGTGGTTTGCCAGCCAAGGAGTGTGTGTGCAAAGTTTGGCATGGATAGGGGCAACGGTGCCGGAGATAAGAGTAGGGACAAAAGTGTGACGTGACGTGACGTGACTTGACTTGACGTGACGTGACGTGACGTGACGTGACGTGACTTGACTTGGCGTGGCGTGGCGTGGCGTGGCGTGACGTGACGTGACGTGACGGACAGACAGACAGACTGACTGACAGACAGCCGGTGGAGCTTTTCATTGTAACTTTCCACCTGACGGTTGCAATAAGCAAAGACGTACGCACACACGCACGCACTCACACACACAGACACACGCACACACACACACACTCTCAGAGGCATTGGGCAATGACAAACAGCATTGGTTTTTCACTCTACCAAGATGAGGTTAAGGAATTGCTTCGATACAGCACTAACAATTACCACTCCATTAGAGCAGAGAGATAGAGTGAAGAACAAGTTATAAACATGCTAGAGAGTGACCCATAGCGCATGCGTATCCATGCACGCGCGCATGCGCACGTACGCACACACACAGACATACACACACCGTTCTCAACAAGCCATCCTTGACGCATCAATAGGACTACTGCTGCTGCCCTGTAGTTGATGCTGTAGTGAGCCAACTGCTTTCTTCTGTATATCTGTATTAGAATGTATCTTTGTATTGTGGTCATCTACATATTAATAGTGTGCAACTGAATAATTAATTTCCCCTGCACTGAGCTTCAGAAACGGGCATTTTTTCCACAAGTGTTGGTGTATGGCAACATAAGGGAGAAAAGGACAGAGAAGTATGTGTTTTATTATTAAAACACATTCGATTTTTTTATCATCATTGTTAGAAATAATCTCTTAGGTTCTCTGAGGATTGAATTTATCACATGCAGACAAATGCAGATAAGATACTTCTTCTTGGATTTCAAACATAATTTCTCCCTTTTCATTGGTAGGGAGATTATGTCATAGTCTGAGCTGTGAGAGAAGCAGAAGGCTGTCAGGAGTATGCAGACTGAAAGGCAGATATTTACTCCATGGTCTTGCTGCCATCTAGTGATAGTTAGTGGGTATTACAAAGCATAGATTCTATATCTTGTCGGGTGGAAACCTTGTATGTCCAAGACCGTTTGTTTTGTCATGTTCAAAATTAACTAAACTAGTGAGAACAGCAGATCTACAAGCACACAACGCCTCACGGCGCGAGGCATTGTGTGCTTATAGATTGGCTGTTTTCACTACTTTTGTGCAATGGCCTTATGATGAAGCAGGGCTTTACTTGGTGAACAAAAGTACAAATTTGAAACTTGGAGATACGAGGTTTCCACACGACACAGTGACATCCAATGAACACAAATACCGGCCTCCATTAAAGCACCATTGCACATTACACCATTCCTACTACAAAAATATCTGTATGTCAAAACAAGCCATTCAAACATGCCCAGCAGACTACAGCAGCCAAATGTTTTTCATTTTGTCAAATCCAGGCAACATTAGCAGTCATTGCTGGCAAGAAAGCTTCAATAACGAGTAGGCCATGATTTGAGGCATTTTGTTCCAAACTGACCAATCCTGCAAACCTTGGATGTAATATGAAATATCGGACAGATCCGTCTTGATCACATGACTATAGAGATACTGTGTACTGTGCTAGACAAGTCCATATTTAAAAAAATGTAATATAGATATTTTTTGATTTACCAGACTGTAAACCATAAACTAGAAGTTTTTAATCTGTTACATTTGTAATGCTTATTACAAATGGGTGTACATTGAGGAACTTTTTATTCAAACATGTTGTTTGTTTTGTTGTCTAGCTATCGAACAGCTTCACCCAGAAAGGCCTACTGGTAAATTGTATCCCTCTTATTTAAATACAGGCTTTTTAGTCTTCTCATTAGACCAGATCTGTGTCACTTTCACCTCTGGGACAACCAGATCTTATTTTATTGTTGTTTGGTACACAAATCAACACAATCCTAGTTATTTTTTTGTGTTCAATCTGTGTTTTGAGATATTTTAGTATTTCAGCATGTACTAGTGATGCATTTGCATCATATGATGCAAAATGAATCATCATGATGCATTATATGATGCAAAATGCATCATTGTGTTTTGAGATATTTTAGTATTTCAGCATGACTAGCATGCTGAAATACTAAAATATCTCAAAACACAGATTGAACACAAAAAATAACTCTGGATTGTGTTGATCGTGTACCAAACAACAGTAAAATAAAGGCATGTTTTCACTACAGTTCCGGAATTTTTCCTGCAAAATAATTAGCGTAATCATTTTCAACTTGCCGGGAGTTTTGTTTTTTGGGTGTTTTCACATGAGCAAAAATGCTGGCATAGCAATAAAATACATCGTTTTCACTACTAAACCGTGGCGGTATGAAAGTCCGTGTTGCCAGACTTTGCGAGAGAAATAAGCAACCAGGTGTACGAAAATAAGCCCCAAAAAGTGATATTATCTATAGGCCACACAAGCAATTTAAAACTATAAGCATCGCCACATCAGCTACTTGACAATTGCCGATCTAAAAGATCACAACAAATAAAACGCAGCCAGAAACGATCAATATATACAAGCAACTTTAAAATCAAGACCATAGTCACTTATAATTAGCAGACATGGCAACGGAACCTGCAGCGCGCACCACACTGTCTGGACGCTTGCTAAAGCAGCAGCGACTCACTTCTGTTCGTCTCTCTTTTTCTCTCTCACCAATGGATTTAACAAGTTACAAGAAATATTCTTCATGAAACAACACACGTGAACCTTATGTGTCACATAAGGTTCAGAATAAGGTTCAGAAAGGATCGATTATGCAACGTGTTGTTTTTTCTTTTTTTCTTTTTACGCGTCACCGATGGATGACCAGACTGTATTCCTCGTCGCTCGCTGCTCAGTAAAACACTTTACGACGAGAAACTATTTGATGCAGATGCAGCTCTTTGAGTTGGTAGCTTCCAACTTCCATCACATCACATGAGCGCATTGCGTCCCAATCAGACAAAAAATAGGCTATAGCACCGTAAAAAGAGTTGGTAAAGATTCCAGCTTTCATCACATTACGAGCGCATCCCGTCTCCCGTTCTCCAGACCGGACTTGTATCAAAACCCACACAGCTTAATTACAAATAGGCTATAGAATAGCCTACAAATAAGCTTGAACCATGAATTGAGCAAGCTTGCATTTATCAGCACCGCGGCCGTATAGACTGGAGATTGTAGAAAGAAATGTCTTCTGTGTTTGGCAGGCTTACATAACATTCGAATGCAATATGGATTCTGAAGCTTTCAATCCCAATTACAATGCTTTAACTGTTAATATTGGCTCCTTGCATGCACCTGCTTGTCCGAAAAAAGTAAAAATCACGGTAGGCCTATGCCGTTTTCACTGTGGGGAAATGTCTAATCTCCCAGTACTTTAGGCAAAAATTACTAGGTATTTTCCCGTCAAATTTTGGACTACAAAACTCACGGAAGACAAAATAAGTGGCCGTTTTCACATGGCGTGAATTTCAAAATTGCCGTCATTTTGGAAAAAAACTTCCAGAAGTTTGACTCAGTGAAAACGGGGCTTAAGATCTGGTTGTCCCAGGTGTGAAATGGCCCTTTTGCGTATTGGTCATTTATGTGATTCCTCTTTTCCGGTTGTATTTAACTGGCCTGCCTACCTCAAACTTGTTAGACTTGATGAAGACCCCGAAGGGGATCGTAACGCTGTCCATGCCTTACCTTCAATAATATAATTATTCCTGGGAGCAACGACTCAGTGTGCGGACTTCATCCTCTTCCTATGTACGTATTTTTGTCCAGCACCGGAAACTATTTTTTGGGATGTGCGTGCCTTTCCTTGAACTCCAAGCTCACAACGCCTCGTCAAGCGCAGAGATAGTGAGCAGTAAATCAAGACAAACAGGACTAATCTTACCTAAACAAATATTCAAGTCAACCACCAAGTCAACCACTAAATCAGTGTACACGTGCATTGAGTGTGTGCATGCGTGCGTGCGTGCGTATACAGCATATGACCAAATGTGATGGGTAATGCTGGAGCAGTGGGTGGGTCCTGGTTAGCCTATAACTGACTAGCCTAGTAAACTGACTCCTCCCATCTTCTGTGAAGGCAGGAAGAGAGACTGCTTTACGAGGCTAATAACTGACCACTGTTCTGTCCTGTGGGTCTGGGGAAGTTTAGTAGGAACAGGCTACTATCTATCAAGTCATCAATACCAGTGTTCTACTGAACTAACTATCTATCAAGGCATCATTACCAGTGTTCTACTGAACTCAAGACGATTTACCAGGCCTCAAACGTCGACTATCAAAGTGGACCGGAAGGAGAGGAACTGTTTCAGGAGGTTTTCTAAAAGACAGATGTCGTCCAACAGCTTTTTAACAGCGTCAGAAGAAGCCATGCTGAAACAGCCTGTGATTAAAGTTTTACTATGTAACTTTTTTTATAAAACAAATCTTAAAATTGTCCTAACTGTTAAATCGCTAAAGTTTTAGAACACCCACTCCGTTATTTTCAGCTTCTGAAGCCTTCTCTTTATATGTTTTCTATGAGCCGTGAGGGGGGGAGAATTTCGCGCCATGATTACGTAATCTGCATCATCTGTATACGTTGTGTATACGTTGCCCAATCACATCGCCGATCATGCACACATGGTACACTACCGGCCAATGCAGCGCATCTTGAAGTGGGGTCGCCATATTTGTAGTCGCCCGTGTGTCTCTTTACTCAAAAGGTAATTCTCGCCTACCAGGCAGGGTGAAATAGTCCGTTTCTCCGGAATGCCTGAACGCACAGGAACCAGGGACCCCTCTAAAGATAGCTCTCGGCGTTGTGGAGGCAGACGCGGGGGTGTGAAGGTACGAAAAACGGGCGAAAGACGCGAACGCGACCGCGGTTTGCTATATGGCTACTGACCACTAGTTGAGAATCTTACACAGTATAGCTTTAAGTTACACAGAATAGGTTTGTGCATGTTTTCATGTAGCCTACTGCAGGCTTTCTCAAAGCGGCACCCTAGGGCTTTGTGACGCAAGTCCAGGGGTGCCGCAGAATGCTTATATTTGGAAATTATAAAATCAATATCACCTAAGTTTAACCACTAAGGGTCGTTGCATACCGTTATAAGGAGCCTAACTAATTTCGGTTCGGGAGTGCTCCCCGACCCGAAATTATTTAGGTTCGGGGAGAGTTCATCCATACTTTATTAACGGCTAGTGCCGACGTCGCTTGTAAATATTGGAGGTCCATGGCATGACAACGTTAGTGGCCGATACATGAGCGTTGCAGGGCGAATACATATCTGACTGACTGACCCTCGCGCTGCAAGCTGAATGACTGGAAGTCCATTGAGTAGCATCAGCAGGCAGCAGCGCCAGTGACGGGGACACGGGGTCTCTTCCATAGGTCTCTTCTCTCTCTTTCACTCACTCTCACAAACACTCGAACTCTGTCGAAAAATTTAATCTACAAGCTCACATTATAGACGTGCCACGGCCGCCTCTCTTGCTGCATGCATATCACCACGCAGTCACAACTCGTCGTGGAAAACAACACGGAACATTAGCAAAGTTGTGTCTATGCTTTTCTTTTCTCTTTAAGCTCTTCTTTCCTCTTGAAAACGGTCAGCGACTAGCGAGCTGTGTGTGTGTGTGTGTGTGTGTGTGTGTGTGTGTGTGACTGTGTGTCACGCGCGCGCGCGCCTCCACTCTCCAGCCAGAGTGAGTGAGAACCAACCAGCTGACATGTATCCGCTATGCGACGCTCTAATCACGGCCACAAGCATTTGGAAGCTCGGCGTGTCTCCCTCCCAAATTACCGCTGCTTCCTTGGCTTCATAGCCGAGGAAATGAACTTGAAGCCGGGCTGAATGAATGAGAAGACACCGCTTAGTACCGAAATTAAGTCGGGAGGTCACAACATTTTGGCAGCACCGTGGAGCCGAGTTTAGTCGGTTGACGCCCCCCCGAACCGGGGACGACGACCCATATTTGGGTTTGGACAGTGCCGAACCGAAATTTGTTAGGCTCCTTATAACGGTATGGATCGACCCTTAAAGACCCTCTGTACTGTACTGAGTAAAACGGACTTTAGTTGCACTTTTAATTGGTGCGTTCTTTTTCAATCTACACTAAATCTCCTCACCAGAAATAGCCGATCCACAAGCTTGTAAATGTATTTTTGGTGAATGCTCCCCCCCAGAATAGAGATGATGGCGTTCTGTCCTAAATGGAAACAGATTCTCTCAATATTTCCTTGTGACATTCATTATATCTCATGGGGAAAGATTTACAGTACATATGATATAAAGCGGTGATTCTCAAACTTTTTGGACTTCAATACCCCCTTTTCCTGATTGCTGAATCCAAGTATCCCCATTAATCGACAACATTTTGACTAGAAAATATACTGACATCAAAAATCCTGTTTTTATGTCAATATTGTTTCATTTGGTTTAAAGTTTATGGAGAAGCACGTTCACATACATTTGTCAATGTTTATCATTACACGTACCCCCATTTGAGAAACAATGATATAAAGAGCCACTGCTGTCATGGTTGACAAAGTATCACTAAAGTAAATAGAATTCAAGTTTTTAGAGGCTAGGCTATTTTAAATGCTTAAGCAACATGTCAATCCTATGCTTACAGCTCAGAGGAATGCTTCATTTGGCTATAGAGACAGAAGGGAAATCATTTATAATCCATCTGAGATGAGCGCATTCATTTGTCCATTTGCTATAGGCCTACAGTAAATCGTTGCCGACAGGTGGAAACCTTATATGTCCAAAACCGTTATTTTATTTGTAATTTTAAAACATGAATTTACATATCGGCTATTTTCACACTATTTGTGTCTTTCTAAAGTAATATTTGATTAGACATTTAGAGATGTTCGGGTTGCAGTTATTTAAATAACCATATTTGAACATTTATACTTTCACTCTAGTAAATGTTGCATATCAGACTTCCACAGAGTATTTCTACATTGTGGCATTGATACTTTTAATTGAGTATCAAATGACAATGTTGCACAATGTTGCACATTAAGCTAATCAGCAGTTTTTCCTTTCAACCCTTGCCCCCAGTGTCCACAACACGTCTGTTTACCAATGTTGAAATGTTGAGCGCTAGTGCCAGTTTGTGTGCATGCGTGCGTGAGGGCGTGTGTTCTAGAATCTAGATAAGGGGTGGGCAACTTTGATGATAGAGAGGGCCACTATATTCCCACACTCACTCCAGAGGGCCACATTCCTTGGCATATTGCTCTCATCTCCTGTAGAGTAGCAAAAATAGCCGATCTACAAGTTCAAAACTTGTTGAGCTTGTAGATCTGCTATTGTTGCTACTTTTGAATTGGAATCCTGAATTATCTTTTGTTATTTTTTTAATTGGAATCCTGAAATGTTACATTTTTATTTAATTTCCAATTCATTTAGTTATACTTAGTATGTTAACTTTATGAGTTACATATACATTAAAAAAGACTAATACCCAGGGGGCAAAGGAAGGTGTGCTGCATTTGCCCCGACATAAAAAGTTGTCCACCAGAAATATTATCTATGACCCAGTAGGATCACAACCTATATGGACAACCCGGTCAATTTGTACAACAAAGTCCAATATGGCCGCCTCAATATTAGCCCCTATTAGTTTTAATGGGGGTGAATAGGGCAAAATTCTAAACTGAGGGATATTTCCACGAAACTTCACAGGTTGATCAATGGTATACATATGAACATTTTTTGTATTGCAAGTTTCCATGAAATCCAATATGGCCGCCACAATATGGCCGCCATAATGTAAGGACCCAGAAAATAGGTTTTGCCTCTAACTTCTGAACCAGATGAGCTAGAAACGCAAACTTGGTGTCTATTTCATGGTGTCTGACCATGGGAGACTCAATGGAATAGCTAATTTTATTATTGGGTGTGTCTGGACCTTTATTGTGCATATTTGCAAGATGGTGGACTCCCAAAATAGAGCTTTAACATAATTTCTACCATGATTGTTCACTGCTTTTGCAAATACAAGCAATATGAATCCATTCAGGGGCGCTGGAACTCCCAAATCCCAAGGGGAGCTGAGCCTGGAGGAGTTGAAAATTCACGTTTTTTATCCGGTTTTGGGTTATTTTTATTACGGTTTCGGATTCCCCACACAACGGTGTAACAAGGAGCTATATAGTTACTAGTTATTATAGCACACAGTGCAACACACAGCACGCATGCACACACACAGTCACTCACGCACACACTACAAAATCGGGTATTATTTTTGTAACAGTTTTCTACTGTTTTTTATTCCCCATATACAACAGTGTTAGTTTGCAACAATGAGCCTATAGACAGTTTCTAGTTCTCAAATAAATAGACTTTGGTGTGCCATCAAAGCGGGATTTAAATTTGACTTCCCTTCTGACCGGAAGTGGCAAGGTGACCATGTGATTAGGTCACCATGTGATATTCAAATACCTTTTTTCAGGCTGTTCACAGCTTTCAAACAAAAAAAAAAGATTGGAAATCCGTTCAGGCATTCTTGAGATAATAGCCATTATGTTTTACATTATGTAAGCAAAGATGGCTGCCCTGTATGAAAGATGGGGTTGTATGGGGGGTGGAACATGCAAAATCGCGATTGAAACCATGTTTACTAGATTTAATGGGGTCCAAATTTTTATTTTATTTTATTTTTTAAATCAAAAAAAAAAAAAAAAAAAAAGTTTTTTTTCTAAGTAAAAGTCGATTTAAGTCGTCTGGCAGGGAAGTCCATAGTGAGAAAGTTGATCTAAAAGTCGTTTGGCACTGTATGAGTTAATATAGCTCTGTGTGTGTGTGTGTGTATCTATAGGCTTATAAAAAGAAAAAAAAAAAAAAAGAAAAAAAAACGTTTTTTCTTTCTTTTCTCCCCACCACCAGGGGAGCTGCAGCTCCCTCAGCACCCCACTTCCAGCGCCCCTGAATCCATTTGCTAAGATTTATGGCACAGAAGGGACTTATACCTGTATTATTCTTGAGTTTGCATGTTGTCAAAATGGCTGTGGCAGATATTATATTTCCTGTCCGATTCTACTGTATGTAGTTGTAGCAATGACTTCAGATAAAATCAGAGACCAAAACAATGTATCTTAGAAATTATTTTTTTATTTAAAAAAAAAGAAAAACAGAGAGAGATTATCTCAATGAAATGAATGCAACTGCCTTTCTGGGTCTTTCACACATAGACATGCACATGCTTTCCAACAACTTCAGCTTCAGGGAAATTATAATGAACACATGATTAAAACAGGCTGCATTATAATGCAAATAATTGCTAGTCACTATCACTGTCATGTGTACCTATCCTGCTGCATCTTGTCTCCAGTCCTTGGCAACGACACCCCAAGTAGCATGCAATTCCCTTCTTCGCACATGAAGTTCAATCACCCGAGAGAGACTTGGAGTAGAACCGCTGCTCCTTCACTTGGAAAGGAGTCAGCTTAGGTGGTTCGGGCATCTAGTACGAATGCCCCCCGAGCGCCTTCCTAGGAAGGTCCTCGATGCACGTCCCACTGGGAGGAGACCCCGTGGCAGACCTAAGACCAGATGGAAGGATTATATCTCCAGACTGGCCTGGGAACGCCTCGGTATACTCCCAGAGGGAGTGGAGGAAGTTGCGCAGGATAAGGAAATCTGGAAGTCTCAGTTGGAACTGTTACCCCCGCGACCCGATTCCGGATAAGCGGTTGAAGATGGATGGATGGATGGATGGCACATGAACAGTTTTTCTGGCAGCCTTTGATACAGCTACATGATATTGCCTTGTCCATCGATATAGGCCAGGCTGGCTCTGTAGATGTACCGGGGACTGCCTTCCCACCACTGAGAGACCATCCATATTCAGTGAAGCAAGGGATGTCTGGCTTCGCGATGTGTGCAGTTTTATCTATTATGGCTGCAAGAGCAGCTCTTTTCAGGTGCAGGCCAAAGGCATTTTCTGTAGGTGGCAGCAGCTTCAACAGGGTTGATCGGTTATTTAGGAACTTGTACACTCTCAGCTTTGCCAGGTCAAAGTCCTCCGAATGGTCAGCTTTTGATGCATATGCAGCTATTGTGAGGTCTCTAGCCTGATTCTTGACATCCTCTGAGAGGGAATAAGAGGAATTTTCACCAAACTCCTGAGGTGCAGGGAGATCTAGACCCATGCTGGTCTTGAACCATGCCTTCTTTCCAGTGAAAAAGGGATAGCTGGTGGTATCTCTGCCACTCAGGCTGTGAATAAAGGGCAGGGCACAACACTGTGCGAGTCCAAGGGCTGAGACCATGTGATGGATAGGAAGATACGCATCCTGCTCTGTTCTCACCCACAGCTCTGGAAGGTCTAGGAGGTGGGTGGCAGCATGATATAGATGCCTATATCATGCTGCAGCCATAGGAAGGCAGTCCCCTGTCCATCTACAGAGCCAGCCTGGCCTATATCAATGGACAAGGCAATATCATGTAGCTGTATCAAAGGCTGCCAGAAAAACTGTTCATGTGCGAAGAAGGGAATTGCATGCTACTTGGGGTGTCGTTGCCAAGGACTGGAGACAAGATGCAGCAGGATAGGTACACATGACAGTGATAGTGACTAGCAATTATTTGCATTATAATGCAGCCTGTTTTAATCATGTGTTCATTATAATTTCCCTGAAGCTGAAGTTGTTGGAAAGCATGTGCATGTCTATGTGTGAAATACCCAAAAAGGCAGTTGCATTCATTTCATTGAGATAATCTCTCTCTTTTTTTCTTTTTTTTAAATAAAAAAATAATTTCTAAGATACATTGTTTTGGTCTCTGATTTTATCTGAAGTCATTGCTACAACTACATACAGTAGAATCGGACAGGAAATATAATATCTCGTTTACAGCCATTTTGACAACATGCAAACTCAAGAATAGTCCCTTCTGTGCCATAAATCTTAGCAAATGGATTCATATTGCTTGTATTTGCAAAAGCAGTCAACAATCTTGGTAGAAATTATGTTAAAGCTCTATTTTGGGAATCCACCATCTTGCAAATATGCACAATAAAGGTCCAGACACACCCAATAATAAAATTAGCTATTCCATTGAGTCTCCCATGGTCAGACACCATGAAATAGACACCAAGTCTGCGTTTCTAGCTCATCTGGTTCAGAAGTTAGAGGCAAAACCTATTTTCTGGGTCCTTACATTATGGCGGCCATATTGTGGCGGCCATATTGGATTTCATGGAAACTTGCAATACAAAAAATGTTCATATGTATACCATTGATCAACCTGTGAAGTTTCGTGGAAATATCCCTCAGTTTAAAATTTTGCCCTATTCACCCCCCATTAAAACTAATAGGGGCTAATATTGAGGCGGCCATATTGGACTTTGTTGTACAAATTGACCGGGTTGTCCATATAGGTTGTGATCCTACTGGGTCATGGATAATATTTCTGGTGGACAACTTTTTATGTCGGGGCAAATGCAGGTTTCCTTAAAAAAGGCTGGTTTGCCCCCTGGGTATAACATCTTAATACTACTATACTAGTTAAGTCATTCAACTACTAATATAGACTGAAGTAATTAAAGCGGGTCATGTTTGCATGTTTGGAATTGTAACAGCTGAAATAAATAATATCAGTATTCCGATATTAACCTGCGGGCCGCATTAAGTGAAGGTGGGGGTCGCATGTGGCCGCCAGTTGCCCATGTATGATCTAGATCATGTAAGCACTCATTCTTTTGGCAAGTGCATAAAAGATCTCCCCCTCCACATTGAGCAAGGACATGGTTTGAAACTGTCTGGTTCTGTGTGGTTCCCCGTTCTTCTGCCCTTCTCAGGCTTGTTGGGACTGATTCCTTGGAACACATTACCTTCATATTACTTACTGTAAGCTTACAAAGCCTTAATTCGAAGGAGCTTATTTGGCCTTTCTTGTATACCCTTGTATGGTATACGGCAGTGGGGACCTAGCTGGAGCATATTGACCTATCTACTAGATAGTCCGGCTGCCAGCTTAGCATTTATGCTAAGTTGGTATCAAAGGTATGATATTTGGTATATAGTTTTTTTTATTGGCCTAAAATGTTGTTTATATATATACGTTCATGAAACCACCTGCTGACGGCCTGTCAGCATTGAGCAATTTTTTATATAGGGGGTAAAAGTCTGGGCCCATCACTTACTATACACTATACTATAAAGGAAAAAAATACCCCCAAAAAATCTGCTTTAAGTAGCATGTGAGGGGTCAAACTTATAATGATTCTGAATCCATTGCAAGCATTTGTTTTGCATGAAAAACCTTCCTTGGGCTTAAAAAGCCCCACACGAAATTGTGAAAAGTGATGATTCATCACTAAACCATATTTTTGTTTGTCTGTTTTTAGGCCAAGGAATGTTTTTCATGCCAAACCGATGCTTGCAATGGATTCAGAATAATTATAAACCCCTTGTTTGACCCCTCAGGCCCTCACATGCTACTTAAAGCAGATTTTTGGGGGTATTTCTTTCCTTTTATAGTATAGTGTATAGTAAATGAATGGGCCCCACACTTTTACCCCCATAAAAGAAATTGCTCAATGCTGATAGGCGGTCAGCAGGTGGATTCATGACTGTATGTATATAGACAATATTTTAGGCCAATAAAAAACTATATACCACATTCCATACCCCTCCTCAGCCACGACAAAACTGTCAAAAGTGATGACTCATCACAAAATCATATTTGTGTGCGGCTGTTTTTAGGCCAAGGAATGTTTTTCATGCCAAACCAATACTTGCAATGGATTCAGAATAATTATAAACCCCTAGTTTGACCCTTCACATGCTACTTCAAGCAGATTTTTTGGGGGTATTTTTTCCTTTATAGTATAGTGTATATAGTAAGTGAATGGGACAAACTTTTACCCCCTATAAAATAAATTGCTCAATGCTGACAGGCCGTCAGCAGGTGGTTTCATGAACGTATATATATAGACAACATTTTAGGCCAATAAAAAAAACTATATACCAAATATCATATCTTTGATACCAACTTAGCATAAATGCTAAGCTGGCAGCCGGACTAAGAGCAGGGGTGGGCAACTTTGATGATGGAGAGGGCCACTATATTTCCACACTCATTCCAGAGGGCCACAATGCATATACATTCAAAAATAGCTGATCTACAAGCTCAAAAGCTCAAGTACGACACGTTTTGAGCTTGTAGATCGGCTATGGACTTTTGTATGACATAGAAGTAATGTTGACCGTTTGACGGACTCAATCCTCCACCATCCTCCATAGATGATTTGCCCATTGTGCAACCTTGTTTTCTCACTCATTTCTCAACATTTAAACCAAACCACAATAGGTTATACGTGGATAAAGGGTATCCACACATTTTGAAAGTGACAAATTAAAGGTAGGGTAAGTGATATGTTTTGCAAAAGTTATACAACATTTATTTGTTCTTTTAGAAAAGGTTAAAGCACTCTTAATCCAGAGTGATTTACAATAAGCAAGTAATACATCAATACATCAACACGAATGCATCGAACGCATAGAAATAGTAATCTAAAAAATAAAACTTATGTAGACCACGCACCTATTCAGATAAAAAAAAAAAGAAAAGAAAAGAATGTTATAAGAAAATACACATATAAATCTATCTAAATGACATGTATGGTCATTGAGGGTAGGTATGGTGCTATGGGCCGAGGTGGAGTCAGAAAAGGTGAGTCTTCCGACCACGGCAGAAGCTAGGGAGGGATGAGTCTGCCATTTTAAGTGCAACAGGGAGTTTATTCCACAGTTTGGGGGCCAGGAAAGTGAAGTCTATGATAGTGGATTGTTGTCCTGGGGTTTTTAGCGAGCCCTTTTAACAAATATGCTGCATTAACTGATTAAATGGTGCATGTCAGAGACTCTATGACTAGAAACTCTCAAGAAAGAAGTAGAGAGATGCTTTTACATTTAGAACATCGTGAGTTGGTAATACAACACAGCTTGAATGTTATTTCATAACTTCCATAACTTGCTTTTGTATCCTTTTTTCTCTCCTCTTTCTCCATCTTAGATGTCTTTCCTGCCCAACTACCACTGATGAATGTCTGCAGCGAAAACAGTCACCTAAAACATCACCATGGAATTCACACAAGAAAGAAGCCCTACTGCTGTGACCAGTGTGGGAAACAGTTCAGCAGGAACAGTGTTCTCAAACTTCACCAGAGAATTCATACAGGAGAGAAACCCTACATCTGTGACCAGTGTGGGAAAAGCTTCAGCCATAGCAGTCATCTCAAAGTTCACAAGATAATTCATACAGGAGAGAAACCCTACTATTGTGACCAGTGTGGGACAAGGTTCAGCAGCAACAGTGTTCTCAAAGTTCACCAGAGAATTCATACAGGAGAGAAATCCTACAACTGTGACCAGTGTGGGACAAGGTTCAGCAGCAACAGTGTTCTCAAAGTTCACCAGAGAATTCATACAGGAGAGAAACCCTACTATTGTGACCAGTGTGGGACAAGGTTCAGCAGCAACAGTGTTCTCAAAGTTCACCAGAGAATTCATACAGGAGAGAAACCCTACAACTGTGACCAGTGTGGGACAAGCTTCAGCCAAAGCAAAACTCTCAAATACCACAAGAGAATGCACGCAGGGTTGAAGCCCTACCATTGTGACCAGTGTGGTAAAGGGTTCGCCATAAACGCTAGTCTGAAGATTCACCAAATAATTCATACAGTAGAGAAGCCTTACAACTGTGACCAGTGTGGGACAAGGTTCAAACAGAGCAGTCATCTCAAAAGACACCAGAGAATTCATACTGGGGTGAAGCCCTATACTGCTGTGACCAGTGTGGGAAACGGTTCAGCAGGAACAGTGTTCTCAAACTTCACCAGAGAATTCATACAGGAGAGAAACCCTACAACTGTGACCAGTGTGGGATAAGTTTCAGCCAGACCAGCAATCTCAAACTTCACCAGATGATTCATACAGGAGAGAAGCCCTACCACTGTGACCAGTGCGGGATACGCTTCAACAGAAACTGTGATCTCAAAATACACCACCAGAGAGTTCATATTGGGATTAAGCCCTACCACTGTGATCAGTGTGGCAAAGGGTTCACCACAAACACTAATCTCAAGATTCACCAGAGAATTCATACTGGGTCGAGGCCCTACCACTGTGATCAGTGTGGTAAAGGCTTCAACCGCAGCAGTGATCTCAAATGTCACCAGATAATTCATACTGGGATGAAGCAAAGGGTTCAACCATAGACGTAACCTCAAAATACACCAGATAATTCATACGGGAGAGAAGACCTACCACTGACAGATTGTGGGTGTAAAGCTTCTCGGTAAAGTGTGAAGTCACCTCAAGCAACATCACACTGTACGTTACTTAATTGGACAATGCAATTGGTAGATGCATCGGTATGCAGTCAGGGTTGCCGACATTGGACAGTCAGCATTCAGGAGATTATTTTGGAGGAGGGGGGGCTTTACTCGCACTGGAAAATGATGGGCATAATTTCAGCAATTAAAATGCCAAAAGTAGGTGTACAGAATTTGATTTGATAACTACTTACTGTAAGTGAATATCTCATTACATGCACTGCCCACACCCTTAAGCGCGCGCGGGGGGGGGGGGGGGGGGGGGGGGGGGTGAATGACCATTCAGGAGCATGGCAGGAGATGGGGTCAAAATTCAAGAGACTCCTGCCAAATTCAGGAGTGTTGGCAATCCATGGATGCAATGCACACATGCACACCCCTCAATCTCTTTCCCCTGAAGAAAGACAATCTCTTGGAATTCCTTGACAATTCGAGACAGGCCTTTTGGCCCCATCATACCAACCAAGGTACTAACAGAATTACCTTTTCGTTATGATATCTTAACTTTCAGCGGCAGATTGGAGGATTAAAATTACGAATGAAATATCACAATCATAATGGTGTCACCACCATCTGATGGTGATGATGAATTGTTGAAAATAATATATTCTGCTCTGTGGTTAAAGTGTAGTTGTGGAAAATAAGTTGCGTTGGCGTGCAGGCCGGGTGCTGAAGGGTCAGATTTTCTTCCTCTGACAAAGTTATTTAATCGCCTACAATCACAATTATTTGAGATATTTGCAATGATTTTGCATACTCGACAGAATCGCTTCCCTTCATCGGTAAAAATGTTTCTTTTGAAAAATGTTCAAACGTTTTCAAAACATTTTCAAAAATATAGGCGAAATAAAGCGCAATTATACAAGCTCACAACGCAACGCTCTGACCTTGTAGATCAGCTATTTTATCTGGTAAAAAAAAAAACTACATTTATAAGTACATAGATGTATTATTTCTTTCTTAGATTCTTAGCCTTTAAACCTCTTCCCACCAGGAAACCCGATCCGCGTCACGGCACCAATGTCACGCCAGGGAATCGAACTTGGGTCTCCCGTGTGGGAAGCTTAGCCTAATGCTTGCCATGCTACAAAAAAACGTTTTTGAAAAGGTTTGAGGCTAAATTACCACTCCTGAATACAGAGCCCCTGTCATTTCTGCCTGGCTTTCAGAGCATTTTCAGCTGCAGTACCACCTTGTCCTGAGTGGGAGGACTGCGCTATTGAGCCAGTTTTGGCCCCACACTCCTCCCCACCTCCTGCTCAGCAGGCCTGCCCACCCCTCCCCAACCCTCTCCCAGCTCCTCCTGCCTCCTTCTCAGGCCTGCCTGCCCACCCCTCCCCAACCCTCTCCCAGCTCCTCCTGCCTCCTTCTCAGGCCTTGTGACATCACAAATCTGACATTTCACAATCAGGACCGTTCTGAGACATGCTAACATAGATCTGCCCATAAACTGAGAAAGACACAATGGTCAGAAATAGGACTTTGTGAGGATAGAAGTTGCTGGTGGGACACCAAGAAAATACATAAAAATGAAAATTCATGGTGTAGTCCCTTTAAAGAGGCAGTGCCATAGTTTTGTACTTTTTCTGGTTTTCATGTGTCTAGGAGGTTGACAGTATAATCATAATAGTAGATAATCATGTTTTATAGAGGGGGGAAATCATGGCACCCCATCTTTAGAAGGTTGAGAACCACTGTCCTAAACCACTGTAAGCCCAGGTATCTGCCAGATGTTCCTATTCATTTCATATGACTGTCGATTAAGTCTTTAAGGTAATGTGTTTTAACTAGGGGTGTAACAATATAGTAACTGTATCGAAATATCGTTTTTAACTTAAAAAATCGAAGTAAATCGAAATGAAATCATCTAAAATCGAATCGTATCGTTTTATTTTGTATCGTATCGAATCGGCAGTGCAAAGAATCGATTGTATCGGTACTACCTACTTGTGCATTGTATTTAGCATTTTTAAGAAGAAAAAATGAAAAGGAGGGGTTTCATTACTTTTCCTTTCCATATCTATCGATAAATGTGTGTAATCTCTGGGTTCATGTCAAGGTGCAGGTTTGTCAATATACAATGTCCATGTATTTGGCAGAAAATCACTGCGTTTACTTATTTATATCCATAATAATACATGTTTCCCTTAAAAACCTGCACTATCCACACCTTTCACACAGATTTAATGTCTTTGCTAAATAGTTACTATATCGATTTTAAATCATTGAATTGAATCGTATCGTATCGCCATGAATGAACCAATATCGTCCATGTATCGTATCGTCAACCATGTATCGTGATATGTATCGAATCGCTATTAAAATGTATCGTTACACCCCTAGTTTTAACATATAGCCTGCACCTTTACATGGTTAAATAGGTCAGATCTTTATCTACATGAATATATAACATTTAGTGTGAATTCTCAAATCTAGTTTTGTCCCGACTCTCAAGAATCAGTGATTTATTGCAATTGGGCAATACAGCAAATACATTAGATGTGTTGTGTTACATCGTATAATTAAGATTTGATAATAAACTCTTTGTTTGAATGTGAATCATGAAAAGTGTTTTTTTTTTTTAGTTTTTAGTGTTTTGTGTTGAACAACATGAATCTTCGAATGACCATTGAAAACGCATGAGTAGCCTACTTGGATAACAAGAACAACATGTCATATTAAAATGTGGGATCTGTTTTCAGAGGAATGCAAAATTTGGCAACATGTTTTGGAGAGAGTGTTTGCAGTGATAACGTTTTTGTCTGAGCATGGCCTGGCTTTCATATTTCTCGATTTGGAGTGCAGGGCGTGGCAAACCATACCTATCAAGCACCATTTGTGATGAGTTTGTTGATTTGATGGGAAATAAGGTATTATCTGAGATGATTAACGGAATCAAATTGGCTAAATATTTCTCTATCAGTGTTGACTGAACACCTGACAATACACACATAGACCAGCTAACTGTGATTATGAGATATGTCTCCCGTGAATGTATTCCAATAACAGGTCTTATAGGTGAGACACTGTTTAACACCGTTATATCAGTATTGAAAAGGATAGCTATTGATGTACAAAATTGTAGGGGCCAATGTTTTACGACAATGCCAATAAAATGTCAGGAGCTTATAAAGAGTGCAATTACGCTTACCTCAGTTAAATCCGCTCGCAGAATGGGTGCCCTGTGCTGCCCATACGTTAAATTTAGTTGGCGTGAATTCAATTAACTGTTGCCTGGAGACAGAAACTCCAGAAGTTTTTAATGTATGCTGTCCCCGTAAAATAATAATATTTTTTTTATAATAATCTCAAGATCCCCATCACGGTGGGCAATAATGCTTAAGAATCTGCAGCCAAATGACAAAAAAAAAGCATAAAGACCCCCAAGACTCTCTTGGACACACGGTGGTCTGCCTACGCGTCGGCAGCCAAGGAAGGCTATAGGCCTATATGCCTTAATTATGATAACATCATGCAGGCACTCTGCAACATAAGTGAGGATGATGTACACGAGGCTACATCGTTTTTACATAATGACGCATTTAGAGACTGCTGTTGTGTGCACATTTTGGGAGTCCTACTCTGCAGCGGTTTAACAATGTAAGCGAGCAGCTGCAAGCAGTTGATCTCGACCTGTGAGCTGATGTAGACTTGGTTTCCTCGCTCAGAATGTATGTGGCCACCCTCCGTGATGAATACGACAGGTTTGGGACCATATCGAAAAGTATGTCTCCAAATGTCTCTAAAACATACAGATGTGACACCCAGAGAGCTAGGAAGCGCCTGAGGAAAGCTGACGAATCTGATGAGCCTGATGGTCAACAAAATATGTCAGGAAAAATGAAGTTTTCTGTTAATGTCTTCAATGTTATTGTTGACTAATGATAAGGCATATAAAGACCTGTGTTTTGGGTTCCTTGGCAAAATCCAATCCCTCTCAGAAAGTCAAATTCGAGTGTCGGCAGCACACTTACAACAACAATATTACAAAGACTTGGACGAGGACTTCTGAGATTCACTTTAATGAGACTGCAGCGGTCTCATTTTCAGATGTGAATGCTTGCTTTCTGGAACTTGTCTGGAACATCCTTAGAAGGTTTGGACATCTGACTGACTATACTGAAGCATGTTGCTCACTTAAAGCAATGCTTCATTTTATATACATTTTGAGTGGTTAACATATGTGTCCCAGCACAGCTGACGGCTAGTCATTGAATTTTTTTTTTTTTCATTTTCATTTTTTCATTTCATTTGAAAGCTGTGAATCATAGCTACAAAATGATACATTGGTTGTGGAGATTGACCCAACAGTTTTGAAGATATGGCTTATAGAATGATGCCATGCTGAAATACTACTTTTGAGATATTCAAGTTCTAAATTTGGGAGGACCAACAGAATTATGTCCCGATCTCTCACATTAATTAAAAAAAAGTCTTATTTACATGCAGAGTTAAGCTCTGGCGTTTAAGTGAAATGTAGCCTGATATTTATGACATGCTTTTGTGGCTTTATCACATTTTAGAAAAAATAATAATAATAATAATTTCAGCTGTGGTCTAAAGTAGTGGATTCCGAAATGACTGCCCCTGTGTCATGCTCAGTCACATATATTGATTAGATTTTGATATTAATTTCAAACATATACAGTCTGACCAGAAGCAGTTATTTAACATTAAGAACTAGTAGTGTAAGATACAGATTAATTAATATTATTTGAATATTAATACAATAATATATCACCAATTACCTTCGAGAATAAATGTTCTGTATGATGCCAGCCTACAAAGCAACCAAAGGTATGGCACCCCCATATCTTCAAAGCCTGAACCAACCTTACAACCCCTCCCACTCATTCATCAGATCAGCGAACACCGGGCAGAACCTTTGTTAAAACACCCGGGACAACGCTCCACACGTCCCAGACTCCCTTCTGGATCCAAAACTGCGGAATGAACTCCCCATTGCAGTTAGAACTGCAGACTCACACCTAGTCTTCCGCCGTGATCTAAAAAAGACCCAACCACTTCAGACTCCACCTTATAGCCCGTAGCACTTGCCCTAGCCTCAATGACCTTGCAGGCTTATGCAAAGGCTAAAATAATTACCGGTAGATAGTTATGTAATGTAGTATTTAATGTTATGTATAGATTCCAGGCCTGGCATCCTATGGTGTGTATAATTTCAATGTACCGCTTATTGAATTTGTTGGATAGTCTAATGTTAGACGGAGGATTGTACTACATAAACAGTTCATGTATTATTAATGATAATACAACTGGTAGTTTCGATGAAGCAATCTGATTGGTTGAAGTAGCTCTACCCGTGTGAATAACGAACACTACCACACGGGTCTAATCAAACAAAGTTATCAGCTGCGTTGGTCGCAAAAGAAATGAAGCGCTCCCCTCTCCCCACACTCTGCTAGCGGCTATAGGCTAGCAGTTTTCATGTGACGTTAAGGGACATAGTAGCTAAATGTGGCATAAAAAAATACAAATTCCTATCGAATATCTTAATTACAATGAAATGAAGTTGACATGTTTTTAAGGGCAACAGCTGTATATAGCAATATTACACTCAAGGGTGTGGGTTATGTAATTATTGTACCTTCTGCGCTGCCTACGGGCATTCACCCTTCAGGCTTGTGCCTGCAGCAACGTAGGCGGTACAATAATTACAATAAGCCACACCCTCTTGTGTAATATTGCTTAAATATAAGCAACATGTATTAGGAATAGAAACAACATGTATTATGATTACAAGAAAAAGACAAAGGAAGTATTTCTAAGTACGATCTTTATTAAACTGCACAACGCTACACCATCACAGTGGCAAAGAAACCTTACAACAGTTTCAAAACACATCCATGTTGAACAAGATATTATTGATGTTGTATTTTCACTGTTTAACTTTTACTTAAAGGATAACTTTTTTTTCCTTTTTTTTACAACAAGGCTTCACATTTTAGATAGTAATTAGAGAACAAAAAAGA
Source organism: Nannobrachium achirus (assembly GCF_963921795.1). NCBI lineage: Eukaryota > Metazoa > Chordata > Actinopteri > Myctophiformes > Myctophidae > Nannobrachium > Nannobrachium achirus. The sequence goes on from NC_137833.1 coordinate 62,293,042, forward strand.
GTGTTAAAATGTTTTCATTTACTGCTTTCTATCATTTTAGATTTTGATTTCAGTGGGTGGGGGCATGCGTACAATAAGCCGGCGATTTCTTAATGACTATTTACATTAGCCTCCATAAGTCACATCTGCCCATGAAAGATTGCGGTGCATCTTGGGAATTGGCTTATTGTGTCTAAACATACATATTTAGACACATAAAAGAGAAAAAATATACAATAACATCACAAGGCAGTAGTCACTCCATCCCACATTTTTTACATCTGCCTCATGGTGGTGCTATACCTTCCCACTTTGTTCTTTTGAACCGTAGGTCAAATGATCAAAGGAAAATGACAATGTATTCCTTGATCATAATGCAACTCCCCATATACCCGATGTCTCTGGTTCACATTGACACATTTCCTGGGGCAATCTGCCCAGATCATGCATGTCATGCAAGTCTTCTCTTCTTTTTTAGTATTTTACTCTCAAAAAAGCATCTGCAAAGTAGTGCATTTGAAACTACATTACAGTGCACATCATGGGGTGATCACTGCTTGCCTCCTGTGAATTGTTTTATTTTAATTTTTGTTTATTTTATTTTTATTTTGTTGCTGAGTGAGGTCAGTAGACAAAGTGACATGAGTGAGATGAAAAAACCTGAGTGAAATGTGCCAATGTCAACCAGAGACATCGGTAAGTCATGACCATTTCCACAGAATTATATTTAGCATCTTCTAAAAAAGATTAAAACAAAAACAAAACAACCGGTTGTTTTGTACATAACCTCTAATTCTGAATACCATGCTGACTGTACTCACTTCTGACCAAACAAATATGAATATTTCAACCATATGTAGAACCGTCTAATCTATCATGACAGCCCTGGGTAGGGGCTGTCATGCACATTCAGGAAATCAGACTTCTTTGTACAAACATGTTTCACAAAAAATTTAATAAAGGTACACAATGAAATTATCAGTTAAAAAAAATATCAGTTATTTAACAACCCATAGGCTACTAATGCCTTAAAACTTTCTTCCAATATCAAATCATGATTAATATAGAACCAGTTGCAAAGTCACACCAAGCCTGCTATGGAAGCAGTCCACAGTGTGTGACTTTTGTAATGAATACATATTTAAACAACAGGTTAATTCTACTCCAAACTCAGCATCTTTGAATAATAATAAACATGCAACTATCTATGTAGAGTATATGATATACTATATTAGGCACTTGAAATTGAAAGGCCTCTCTCTACAGCATGGAGGCGCTGATGTCTTTTTAATGTTCCATACAGACTAAAACACTTCCCACATATTTCACAAGCAATGACTTCACTCCAGTGTGAACTCTCTTGTGTGTCTCAAGGCTAGACATTTGAGTAAAGCCTCTCCCACATTGGTCACAGCAGTAAGGTTTCTCTCCTGTGTGAATTTGCTTGTGTCTCTTAAGGTCAGACTTCCAAGCAAAGAATTTCCTGCACTGCTCACAGCAGTAAGGTTTCTCTCCGGTGTGAATCTTCCTGTGTTTCCTAAGGCCAGACTTCCAAGCGAAGCATTTCCCACACTGCTCACAGCAGTAAGGCTTCACTCCAGTGTGGATTACATTGTGTACCTTGAGACTATCCAGTCTGCTGAACCTTTCTCCACAATGGCAACACCAGTAGGGCTTCTCGCCGGTGTGAACCATCTTGTGTCTTTTAAGATAAGACTTGTGAGTGAAGTTTTTCCCACATTGGTCACAGCCAAAAGGCTTCTCACCAGTGTGAATTCTCTTGTGTCCCATAAGGTGAGCAAATATAGTGAAGTTTTTCCCGCACTGGTCACAGCAGAAACGCTTCTCTCTCCAAGTGGTCCTGGTTGGGCCTAAGCATTCTCCAGAATGCATGCGCTGATGTGTTTTTAATGCTCCATACCGAATAAAACACTTTCCACAGATGTCACAATCAAATGACTTCACTCCAGTGTGAACTCTCTTGTGTCTCACAAGGTTAGACCTGTGATTGAAGCTTGTCCCACATTGGTCACAGCAGTAAGGCCTCTCTCCACTGTGAATTATCCTGTGTGCCACAAGATTACACCTTTGATTGAAGCTTGACCCACATTGGTCACAGTGGTAAGGTTTCTGCCCAGTGTGAATTATCTTGTGTGCACTAAGAGCAAACAAGTGAGTGAAGTTTTTGCCACACCAGTCACAGAAGTATGGCTTCTCTCCTGTGTGAATTCTCGTGTGTGTCTCAAGGCTTGACTTTTGAGTGAAGCTTTTTCCACATTGGTCACAGTAGTAAGGCTTCTCTCCAGAGTGAATTCTCTTGTGTCGCACAAGTTTAGCCCTTTGATTGAAGCTTGATCCACATTGGTCACAGTAGTAAGGTTTCTCCCCAGTGTGAATTATCCTGTGTGTTTTAAGAGCAGACAATTGAGTGAAGTTTTTCCCACACAGGTCACAGCAGTAAGGCTTCTCCCCAGTATGAATTCTCTCGTGTGTTTTAAGAGCTGACATTGTACTGAACTTTGACCCACACTGGTCGCAGGAGTAAGGTTTCTCTCCAGTGTGAATTCTTTGGTGTATTTTGAGTTGAGAAACATAAGTGAATTTCTTTCCACACTGGTCACAGCAGTAACATCTTGGTTTAACTGAAGCCAGGGCAGGACAGGTATCTGGTGAGATAAACAACACAAGGTAATGTATAAGAGTGGAGGTAGGTGCACACAGGTTGACTACATGTTATGTTAACCTGGCGTAACCAGGCTTACTCATCTGCGAAGAGAAAATACTGGACACGACTTAAGGCAGAGAGTGGTTAGAAAGGTGGGACTTCCACTGTGTGTCTTTTTTCACAGTGTGGTGTTCATGCAAACGTATTCCCCACGGAAACATTTGTGTTTCCTATTCTATTTCTCCCGCTCCTTTGGTTGCGCTCGCAATAAACAATATCCAAACAAAAATATCCAAAACATGGATTGTGACAAAGTTACACAGGCGAACCCTATCAAAAGTGAGTTAAGAGCTACACTCTATTTTTATTCGTTTTCTAGGGGATGTTAAAAGACCTGCACCGCATGACATAACTACCCTTAAAATCAGCACTGCTGCCAAATTCGAGCATCTCCGTTAAAGATGGGGTGCTATGGGGTGCTCACACCCACCAGTTCATTAAGTATGCCTGGTTGACATGGTGGGTGGTGACCCAGCTGAAGTTAACCACACCCACAGTGTTGGGTGTATGGTAAAAGGGGAGGGGATGATTATATAATGTCACTCTATCTGTGTTTTTGGATCAGCACTTTTGACCCACAAGGTGGCAGCCTTGAGGAAAAAAACCCAAAATACAAAGGGAATACATAATCGCTACCAGGGGGTCTAATGAAATACTGTCAACGTCCTAGACACATGAAAACCAGAAAAAGTACACAACTATGGCACCACCTCTTTAACACAACGCACAGCACAACTGCACAAGTGGAGACATCTAAGAAAATTCCTGTCTGTCACAGAGGAAGAATCAAGGAGACCTGGTGGTGGAATGAGGGAGTACAGGAAAGCAGACGGAGGAAGAGGTTGATGAAGAGGAGCCCCCCTGGTGAAGGCTTATCACCCCCTAAGCCCCCCCTCCCCACAAAACCAATTGTGATGATTTTTTTAAGGAATAAATAAATAAATAAATGTGAATTGACAATTGACTGACTTCTATGTAAACCATGCTATAAAATCATACTTTTTTATGCTGGAAATCATCTTAAGCCTTAAGCCTTAAGCCTCTTGAAAGCTTCACTTTCAACCGACTGGCCACTGTTTTTCCCACTGGTAATTAGTTCCGGGAGACGAAGCGTGTCGGTCAGTATAGAGCATTAACAAATTCATCCACCAGAGGCATTGACATCTCATTCTTATGACTTCCTATCTAGCCAAGCTGTATAAACCATGAAGAAATAATATTTATTTTTAAAAAAGAGAGGAAAAAATAAAGAATAAAAATAAATAACCGAATATTCGACTTCGGTGAATTACGTTGAATAGTGACTTTGATATTCGATTATTCGAATATTCGGTAAATGCCCTATATATAAATATATAATATATATATTATATATATATATTATATATATTATATATATTAAAAAAAAGAGAAGAAGAGGAGGTCATGCAGGTGACAGAGAGGACATGGGTTAGGGCAGGATGATCCACTGTGGCGACCACTGACAAAGAGAGCATGGAACTTACTGAGGTCCTGGTGGTCGGCAGGTTCCTGCTGTTGAACACAAACAGTCCTGGCTTCATCTGGAGAGTTGATCTGCACCTGCAGTCTGGGCTCCATTGTCTGGTCTGCACCTTCACTCTGGGCTCTATAGTCTGGTCTGGAATGAAACTATGTATAGATATATAGATTGTATTAGTGTTGTTACAGCATTGAAGAACATGACACAACTATGGAGACAATGGAGGTCCCCAGGACTGTTTTGTGTTATCCTTTTTTTTATCCAATTTTTTTTATTATTATTTAGCAACGATGGAATAAGCGGACCACCGCTCCCGTTTTGAGCTGTGGTCGGGTTGACCAAAATGGGCAAAATGCGTAAAACATAAATAACACCTGGACGAGACAAAATAACATAAAAAAGGTAAAAAGGCTTATTTTCATGCACTGTGCAGGGCATGGGTCTTCAACAGGGGTCCAGGACCCCTAGGGGGTCTTCAGTTAGGCTACTACAGGGGGGCCCGCTAAATCAGCGGTGACTTATAGGTGAATAATGACCGCTGCGCTCTATAACGGACTGCTGCCTAATCAAAGGCTCAGAACACCTGCTGCACTCAGGCTGTGCTGTGTGAATTTAGTGCCGAATCCAACATGTCAGCCATGTAAACAAACACACAGCGTCATTTACAACTCAAGAATGTTTTTAAAAACATTTTAGGCAAGAAATAGACGACGCAGTATCAGAAAATGGACAACCGTTTTGCGCTGGGGTATGAGGGGCCGTTTGGGACAAAAATCATAAAACACTTGTAAACACACTAATGAGACAGTCTTATACTTGAGACACTTTGACACACGCTGTTGAGACACTTTTACATATAGGCCTACTAATGAAATGTTATACGTGTTTTATTGATTTTTGTCCCAAACGGACCCTCATACTGGGGGGACGCCCAGCGTACTTGTGGAACACTTTCAGCAGTCTGTAAACATAATTTTATTGAGTAGCCGGGTAATAAGCGGCTATCGCGTCGGTGGCATATCAACCTGTCGGGCTCCTATCACTCGATAATCACGGCTATTTCCAGCACAGAGGTTTAGAGTAGATCGAGGTCCAGAGCAAAATTAAACTTCAAAGTGAAGTTTACAAAGTGTTGAGAGTTTAAGTGGTTAAATGTCTGAAAATGCACACCAACATGAATCCAACATCAATATCTTAATCTGCAACACATTTGTATCCAATATGCTCTCTCTCTCTCTCTCTCTCTCTCTCTCTCTCTCTCTCTCTCTCTCTCTCTCTCTCTCTCTCTCTCTCTCTCTCTCTCTCTCTCCCCATGGAATCTTACAGGAGCGGAGGCACTCTTTAAGCCCCAGCAGATCTATTACATTACATTAAACGGTTAAATCAGTACAAGTATACTAAATGATTACAGTGCATGTAATTACATTAAACATAATGAATGAAATACATACCAGACTAAATGATCTCTGCTTCTGAACGTCTTCACAGCCTTCGACAATGTTCCTCCCTGAGAAACAAGTGTGTTATGAGAGAGAGAGAGAGAGAGAGAGAGAGAGAGAGAGAGAGAGAGAGAGAGAGAGAGAGATCAGCCAGGAATGTGTGACCTTGCCCATAGCTCTCTCCCCCCGCATAGTGTGTGTGTGTGTGTGTGTGTGTGTGTGTGTGTGTGTGTGTGTGTGTGTGTGTGTGTGTGTGTGTGTGTGTGTGTGTGTGGCAGTGCAGGATTCTCTGAGATGTATTGTCATTCCTTAAAAGTACATAATGAAATGTGTATCCAAGTCCTGGTCAAGGCAGAATAAACAAAATATGACGCCTAAACACTATAGATAAAACATTCTAACAGCCTAAAACCTGTAGTGCAAATAAAGAATTAGTACTTATCCACTACAACAATACAATAGCAACAACAAACAACAAGTTCATGAGTAATCTCACCGATCACTAGCGCAATAATCACAGGTCAAGGTCTAGAGCGCTGAACGTTTTCCAGGCCAAGGACGCCTTAAATGAGAGAGAGATGAATCAGGGACCCCTTAGCAGAGAGAGAGAGAGAGAGAGAGAGAGAGAGAGAGAGAGAGAGAGAGAGAGAGAGAGAGAGAGAAAGAGAGATGAAGCAGGGACCTGTAAGGGTCCATTTGGTTCCATTTGTACACTCTAGTTACAGACCTGTAAGGGTCCGATTGGTTCTATTTATACGCTCTCAGGGTTAAAGATCTGTAAGGGTCCATTTGGTTCCATTTGTAGCTCTCAGAGTTACAGACCTGTAAGGGTCCATTTGGTTGCATTTGTACATTCTCAGAGTTACAGACCTGTAATGGTCCATTTGGTTCCATTTGTACACTCTGAGTTACAGACCTGTAAGGGTCCATTTGGTTCCATTTTACACTCCGAGAGTTACAGACCCACAAGGGTCGATTTGGTTCCATTTATACACTCCCAGAGTTACAGACATGTAAGGGTCCATTTGGTTCCATTTGTACACTATCAGAGTCACTGGTGGTCCCCAAACCAGATGTTGAGGAAACATTAATTACATTTTGAATACAACAACAAGATGGGTAGATGTATGTGTATGTATTTACTTCTAATAAAGTCTTCAATCAAAAAAGCCTGGTGACATGAGTTTATGCAGAAGTTTTTGATTGATTGAAGAATGTATTATAGAAGTTTGCATTAGAAAAAAAGTACAGTTTCATGACAGCACAAATCACTGGTACAAGGTCTACTAAAAAGGAGATCCTAGAAAGCCAAGGCTTATTTCCACAGGAACCACACTTTATGTACCTCATATAACATTGAAAGACAGACAGAACATAGTAATTTATCTAAGATAACATCAATTTCAAAAGCAGAAAAAGCACAACATCAAATACAATGGCAGAAAAAAGGAGGGTGGGAGCGTGGGGGCTTGCACACAGGCGGGATTTACAACCATTGCGTTTTTTTCGTTTGCTGCATGATTAAAACGCATTGGATTTGGTGTGCAAGGCTGTGCAGAATCCACACTGCGGAACCGAAAAGGAGTCATAAAAGGAGTCAATGAGTTTTTTACTGCAAGACACATTTTGATTGATTGATTGAAGAATTTATTAGAAGTTTGCAATAGAAAAAGTACAGTTTCATGACCATACAAATCACTGGTACAAGGTCAACTAAAAGGAGATCCTAGAAAGCCGAGGCTTATTTCCACAGGAACCACAAAACACACAAATTGGGTTCTATCTGGAAAAAAACGCACAGCCGCAGCCACCTGCCGCATGGCAAATTATGAGCCGGTGTGCATGAGGTCATAGAGAATCATTGTTTTCTTTTTAAAAAATGGAATCGTCTGTTTTTTCCGTGCGAAAGAAACGCGTCTGTGTGCAAAGGGCTTAAGTTTAAAGGGAATGCAACACAACAGGCTCTGCTTTGTGTCAATAGAACAGTGACATAGTTGTGAAAATATTTGCCAATGCAACTATACCCTGAAAGAGTTAATATTTGGATCTGTCAGAAGCAGGAGGTCCCAACTCCAAAGGCACCGTCCAACCCGCTCGGAGTGACGAATCAAAACACTGTCACATAGGGAATGTTGGTCACATGACCCCCATTAAATGAATGGGAACCGATGGGGAACCAGGCTGTGGGAATTACGATATTATATACCCTAATAATAAAGTAAATACAAAACGTTTGTGTGTGTGTGTGTGTGTGTGTGTGTGTCCGTGCGTGCGCACGCATGCTCACGCGCATGTGTCACCTGACACGACTAGATCAGGGTTAGGCAACCTTATGCACGGGTGCCAGCATTGGCACGCACAGGAGAGGGTGATGATCACTGGCACACCGGCAGAAGAAGCCTGGGATCCCTTCACTTTTCAGGGTTTGATCCAGATCCAGTCAGGAGCGGAAACCACTCTACGTCATGTTGTAGTCTTCAAAGGACTACAATTTGGCCGGAAAGATCACCAGATTCAGTTTTAACACAAAATAATTCCCCTGCACTCAAGGACATACTTTTAGGGCCTACCTAATAAACCCCTTGTTCCGGCATAGTTTTGCTTTTGGAAAATTAGTTTCGTATAGGCTATGCATCTTTTAGTCCAACTCGTAGCGACTGGCAAGACTAATATCCACAACTTTCCAACGTCCCATCATGCATTGCGCAGAAGGTGTGCGGCAGCTTCCGGCGCCGCAGCAGAGTGTGATCTACAAGCTCACAGTGGTCGCATCTGCGACGCGACGTGAGCTTGTATGTCTGCTGTTAACCGGAAGTGTCCCACAGATAATGCTACAGTAAATTCTCGCGGAAACAGGTGGATAGGCTACTCGAGCATTTTAATAGGGACTGGGGAAACAAACGTGGGGAACCAAAACAAAGCGACGCCACTTCTTCTGCTTGTGGTTTCCGCCTAGACCGGATCAACGGCCCGTTGTAAACAATCAGGCTTTCCCCCGAGAAAGCCTGGTGACATGAGGTTAGGCAGACGTTTTTGATTGATTGAAGAATTTATTAGAAGTTTGCATTAGAAAAAAGTACAGTGTCATGACAGCACAAATCACTGGTACAAGGTCTACTAAAAGGAGATCGAAGGTTACGTAGGTAACCACGGTTATGTGACCCGATTGGATCACTCCAATGTGGGTATCACTCCGCAGCGGAGGGATACATTCGAGGTAAGGATTAACTGATTCACTACCGTACACACCTGTGCGTGCGTGGGTGGGGGTGTGGCCACCCCTATATAGGCACACCCCACCCACGCGCGCCTGCTTGAAGATCATTTTCGAGGGCGCCTCAAGCACCACGACAGGATTGGAGTGATCCAATTGGGTAACATAACCGTGGTTACCTACGTAACCTTCGTTATGTTTCCCCTCATTGGATCACTCCAATGTGGGTATCGAATTACCCGATTCACCTGGAGGTTGAGGTAAGAACAGACAGGTCAAGAAGGCTGAAGCCTAGAACCTACCCCAAGCCGGCCGCCTCGTCTGTGAGGTCAGGAGGAGCCGCCCAGGACTGCCGACACCACTGCACTGGGTGCCGCCACATTGACGTTGTAGAATCTGGCAAAGGTGGCCGATGAGGCTCAAGTGGCTGCGGCACACACTTCCGAGAGTGGGACCCCCCGCAGGAAGGACCTAGATGTGGCCATTCCCCTGGTGGAATGAGCCACCACACCAACTGGCTCAGGCCTACCCGCCAGCCTGTATGCTAATTGGATTGCGTCCACAATCCAGTGGGACAGCCTCTGTTTTGAAAGGTTTGACCCCAGGACCCGCTCATCATAGCACACGAAGAGCTGGTCTGTCCTGCGCAGCGACTGCGTGCAACCCACATAAGCTTGCAAAGCCCTCATGGGACAGAGCACACTGGGGGCAGAACCATGCTCCTCCCCATCTGCAGAAGGGGAGAAAGCAGATAGAGACCAGGGACTGTTGACATACCCCTCAGGCAGGACCTTCGGCAAGAAGCCACAGGGCCCCTCTCAGGGGCAACTGCCATGGAGTCCCTACGAGGAGAGACGACAGGAGACTGAACCATGGGCGCCTCGGCCAATACGGGGCAATTAGTATCAACCTGTGACCGCCAGCTTGGCCCTGTCCAGCACTGCCGGGATCAGGGGAAGTGGAGGAAATGCATACAGCAGTTCCCGCGGCCAGTCGTGGGCCAAAGCATCCAGTCCCAGGGGTCCCGGAGGCCCCTTCACTGAGAACCAGAGGGGGCACTGGGAGTTCGCTGAGGCGGCAAAGAGGTCCACTCGGGCCCGGCCAAACCTCATCCAAAGCTGCTGCACTACCTGCCAGTCCGCCTCTTGCGGCCCTGCCCTCGAGAGCATGTCCGCTGCTGTGTTGTGAGCCCCAGGAATGAACGCTGCACGTAGAGAAGCTAGATGCGCATGAGCCCACACAAGCAACCTCTCTGCCACTCTGTGCAGACGGGGAGACCTCAACCTGCCCTGGTGGTTGATGTAGGCCACCACTTGTCTGACCTCACCCATACATGTCGGTCCCTTAGGGACGGGAGGAAAAACTGGAGAGCCAGGTGCACAGCCCTGAGCTCCAGGACATTGATATGGCTGCCCAGCCAAGGGCCCTTCCACAGGCCGCTCGCTGACCTGCCATTGTGGACCGCTCCCCAACCTGCCAGGGAGGCGTCCGTGCACACTAGCTCCCTGCGACACACCCTGTGCAGCTCCACCCCTTGACAAAGAAAGGAGCGTGAGCGCCACTTCGACAGTGCCCTAAGGCACTGTGTCGTCACCACAAGGCGACGATGTCTGTGTTGTTTCGGGTGAAACCCGTGGGAGTTGAACCATAGTTGGAGAGGCCTGAGATGGAGCAGGCCTAAAGGGACCAGCAGTGAGGCTGCTGTCAGCAAGCCCAACAGACGCTGGCACTCCCAAACTGACACCTCCTGGCAGCGCTGAAAACGGCTCAGAGATGAGAGGATCTTCTCCACCCTTACCTGCGGTAGAGACGCCCTCATTGTCTGTGCATCCAACGACATCCCAATGAATGCCACAGCCTGGGATGGAGTCAAGTGACTCTTCTCATGGTTTAACACCAACCCCAACTGCTGTATATGATGCACGACTTTGCATGTGGCTAGATGCGCTTCCACCTCGGAGTGGGCGCAAATTAGCCAGTTGTCCAGGTAGTTCAGGATCGTTAGACCTCTGGCTGCCAGGGGCGCGAGGACTGCTACCATGCATTTGGTAAATGTCCTCGGCGACAGTGAAAGCCCGAAGGGAAGAACCATGAATTCGTACGCCACCGCTTCGAAGGCGAACCGGAGGTACTTCCAACAAGAAGGATGGATGGGAATTTGGAAATACGCATCCTTCAAGTCGATTGTTGTGAACCATAGGCCCTTTGACATGGCCTGAAGAACACGGGCTGGGGAAAGCATGCGGAACTTCAACCGATTTAGCCAGCGATTCACCCCTCTCAGATCGAGAATAGGGCGCAGCCCGCAGTTCTTCTTGGGAATGACAAAATAGGTGGAGTAGTACCCACCTTGCCGTTCTAGCGGCTGTAGTATCCTGATGGCGTTCTTGTCCAGCAGCACAGATATCTCCTTCCGCAGCACCACCCTCTTCAGGGGGTCGGCCACTGTCGTAGGGTGGATACCTGTGAATGGGGGCGTCCGGCCTCGGAATTGGAGTCTGTACCCTTGGAGCATGGTGGAGAGCACCCAAGGGGACTCCACCCGCTCCTCCCAGACTGCCCTTTGGGCCTGGGAAAAGCGGCCGAGGCCGGGCATACCGTCAGGCTGACTGCTGCGGCCCGCCACCCCTAGGAGGGCGGCGCTTGGATCTACGATTGTCGTAGTGTCCCTGACAACGGTCCTCCTCCCTGCGCTTCTCGACTCTCCTCTGAGCCGGGTTAGGTGGCGCGGCCTGAGGCTGCCTAGCAGGCAAGGACTCTGCCGTCCTTTTGGGCTGACGAGGGCCCTTTCGGTCCTGGCGACTTTTCCTGAAAGGATTGCCCTTGTCCCGAGGTGGAGGCATGAAATGCCTGAGGGTCTCCCGATCCCTCCTGACCTGGTCTGTCTGACGCAGGATCTCACTGACCCCGGCCCCAAAGGTAACACCGGGGGTCACGGGGAGGTCGGAGAAGGTGGCCTGCATACCGGGAGGCAGCTCGGTCTGTGACAGCCAAAGGTGGCGCCTAGCCACCACGACCTGTGCCAGGGCTCTCCCATTAGCCCAGGCCAAGTCCCTCTGGATCTGGCCAATCAGGTCAGAGATCAGCTTTACCTCCTGACTGAGAGGCCCCTCCTCTGGCGTAACCTGGGGCAGCAGATTCTGCAGGTAGGTATGGAGGAGCGTCACTGCATTAGTAAGGCGTCCCACCGATGTCAGTGAACCATAGACCGTCTTGAGGTCATCATCAAACTTCTTGGGAGGACCGGACTTAAGACGGGGGGTTTTCCCAATGATGTCCTTATCTGGCAGGACCATGGCTGCAACCATGGTGTCCATGGTTGGGTACCCACGGAGGCCAAGGGAATCTGGCTCCGCCATGAAAGCCCATGGCCCCGAATCAGGGGTAAAGTGGAAGCGGGCGCCCTTATCAGCCCAGCCATCCAACATGGCCTCTTTGAAGGCACTGCACAAGGGCACAGCTGGCGGGCTGTCTTGAGCCCCCTCCTGGGCAATGCCCAAGGCAGCTGTGATCCTCCCCACGATGTCCTGGACCCGCTTCTGCATAGCAGGGGCCACACCAGGACCGTCACTGTCCTCCTCAGAGGGCTCAGCTGATTGTCCGAACCTGCGATTCACAGATCCGACGTCGTCTCCCAGCCAAAGGCCGTCACTGGCCGCCACTGAGAGGACGTCGTCTTCCTGATGCCAGGCCCCCTCCCTGCGCCCGCCTGAACTGCAGGAAGGGGTAGCGGGATGATTGCTCACCACACCCGAGGGAGGCAGAGCCGCGGCTTGAGCCACCCGGGTCCGCATGGCGGACAGACGGGCCCCCCTGAGCCGCTCAGAGAAAACTGAGCAGAACAGGCAGCCATTAGGGCGCTTAACCGCCCCCTCTGCATGAGCCAGCCCCAGGCAGTGCATGCAGGTCGCATGCGCATCCCCAGGAGGAATGTCCTCCGCTCACTGGACACAGCGAGCTGACATCCCGTAGTGTACCTGCTCCTGGTACACTGTTGCAGGGTCCCCTCTCCCTATACACTGTACCCAGTAAGGGATTTACCAGGGGAGAGGCCCAGTGACAATGGTTGCCCCGTAAGGGCCTTACACCCGTATCACCCAACAGCAACAAGGGCTTGGCCCTAAGCTGTGCTCTACAACTGCTGAAAAACAATAAACCTCAAAACAGCAGACAAAGGACTGAAAAAGGCTTCCAGTTTATGGAAGCGTATTCAGCAACAAAAAAGAGAAACTGAAACTGAAAAAACTGTATACTTGCCCTTTAATGAGCATATACTGTATGCAGCAAACAGAAGGATGACAGGCTACCAGGTTATGGTTAGGCCTGTCGGCCATGGACATATACCAGCCAGCACCAGGTAATGGCCAAGCTGGCTGATATAACACAATCCAAACTTTATGCAGAAGAATCTCCAAAGTGATTTCTGCAAAACAAGAAAAAAAGAAAGCACAAAAGAAAACCTCAGCAAGCAATGCTATAGTAGGCTTAGTGCAGCCAGCTGCTAATGCATGGCATAGCTAACAGCGCTACAAACATTAGCAACCAGCAAAATGGTACACAAGGCATAAAACTCAAGTGTCTCGTGAGGAGGGCTACACCGTAGCAGCTCCAGGCTAACCTTAGCCACTGAGAGCAGTTGGATGCGAATCAAGTCAAATGAGCTATAATAGAGAGATATACTTACCTTCTCTGTTCATTCACCTCCTAGAACCTGAATGTTCCGCCGAGAAATGAAAAAAGCAGGCGCGCGTGGGTGGGGTGTGCCTATATAGGGGTGGCCACACCCCCACCCACGCACGCACAGGTGTGCACGGTAGTGAATCAGTTAATCCTTACCTCGAATGTATCCCTCCGCTGCGGAGTGATACCCACATTGGAGTGATCCAATGAGGGGAAACATAACCTAGAAAGCCAAGTCTTATTTCCACAGGAGCCACACTTTGTGTATCAGACAGATAGAACATATAGGCCTACTTTATCTAGGATAACATCAATTTCAAAAGCAGAAAAAGCATAACATCAAATACAATGGCAGTAAAAAGGGGGGTGGGAGCGTGGGGGCTTACGGCTTTGCACACAGGCGCGATTTTCAACCATTGCGTTTTTTTTTTTTTTTTTTTTTTTTTTGCTGCATGATTAAAACGCATTGGATTTGGTGTGCAAGGCTGTGCGGAATCCACACTGCGGATCCGAAAAAAAGTCATAAAAGGAGTCAATGAGTTTTTACTGCATTCGACAAGACACATTTTGATTGATTGATTGAAGAATTTATTAGAAGTTTGCAATAGAAAAAAGTACAGTTTCATGACAGTACAAATCACTGGTAGCCTACAAGGTCAACTAAAAGGAGATCCTAGAAAGCCGAGGCTTATTTCCACAGGAACCACAAAACACACAAATTGAACTGGGTTCGATCGGGAAATAAATGCACTGCCGCAGCCACCTGCCGCATGGCAAATTCGGAGCTGGTGTGCATGTGGTCATAGAGAATCATTGTTGTCTTTAAAAAAATGAAATCGTCCGTTTTTTTTCCGTGCAAAGAAAAACGCGTCTGTGTGCAAAGCCCTTTAGTTTATTTACGAGTCACGAGTAGCAGCCGCCTGAAGGTGACTTTTACCACGTTTGAAGGAGGCTAGGGATTTGCTCTCTATTACATTCAGTAACAAAGTTTATGGTTCCATTCCAACTGTGTTGCTGTACTGTCACTTTAAGACTTCACTGGCTGCGGTCGCACATTAATGACGTCATACAGCTGCGCCTCCCTCAGGCGTGATTATGGATCTGGGAACTGCAGGGAAAGATGGATAACCACACCCCGGACTCATTTTTGAAGCTTGTGATTGGCTGAACCGGACGTAGGGAGCGCTCCGTTGTAGTCACTTGGACCGCGCGAGGTGCACCAAAACCCAATTATCATGGTGTTTATCGTGCGCTTGCCCAGGCCTTACGGCCTGGACATAAATATAACGATTGCATTCACCACGGCTTCGCGGCCACTCGCGCCTGCGGCGCTCGGGGGCGAAGAGCAGGACCAAGGTCCGCTGGCCTTCGCGCCGCTTGCAATGTCGTGGACAATAACTGAAAACGAGCGCTCTATGCCGTTTCCATCCATCTTTCCCAGTTGGATCCATAATCACGCCTCCCTCAGTCCATCCGTGGATTCACGAGGCGTGGAGGTATTTATGCTTTGTTTTCTCCGTCAGAGTTCTCATTTATTTCGTTCTGTAAGCAATTAATGCACAACAGTATGCAACTATAAATACTATTAGTAAGCTTGGGATTATACAGAGGTGTCTTACATCTGAATACAACGTCTGTAATACACTTTTGAAACCTTTATAATGGACATTAGTTTCCCAATGTTACAGGGTTCCTGGTTAAATGGTAAATGGTAAATGGTGCATTTATATAGCGCTTTTAATCCAAAGCGCTTTACATAGATTGTGCATTACATTCACCCATTCACACACACATTCATACACCGGTGGCGGAGGAAGCCATGCAAGGCACCAACCTACTCACCGGAGGCAATTAGGGGTTCAGAGTCTTGCCCAAGGACCCTTCGACATTAACACAGGGGGAGCCCGGATTCGAACTGGGAACCCTTCGGGATTTATACCCTTCGTGCTCTAATACCAGTTTCTCTACCCCTGAGCTATGCCGCCCCATGGTTCCATGTATGTTGTTGAATCATAGACTGTAAAAAAATATGGATGGTGGAAAATAAATCAATGTTATTGGAAGAAATGGTACCATCTTGAATGCTATTGGCTGCCAACGGTCACGTGCAACCACAGGGATGTCGCAAGATTTCCGGTTACTACGCTTCTAGCGTAACTTCTGTAGCGCAAAGAAGGTTTTGTCCTGGAGTTGTTACAGCAGTATGTACACAAGGCATTGTTGTATAAATGAATAAATAAATAAATAGCAGCTGCGTAAGCTTCGAGAATAGCGCACGTTATCTTCTCATTCATACAACTGGATTCTAGCGATCAACCGACTAACTAGATTATATTCTTTTGCTCCTATCCACAGTTCATCCAGGAAGCAGAGCAGAGGACTGCAGCTCACTGACCTCAGGAGAGAGATGTCGTCCAGCATCTGTTCAGCTGCTGCGTCAGAGGAGGAACAGTCACAGATTTACCAGCGAGCCATGCTGAAGCAGCCTGTGATAAAGTTACACAGAATAGGTGTGTGCATGTGTTTGTCCCTGGACTCTTTGCTTTGGGGAAATCTTGCTTTTGCGAACGCCCATCATTTCGACCGGAGGGTTAGCGACTCACTCCACGGAGGTTAGGGTGAGGGTTAGAGTCGGGTGTCGAAAAGATGACATGTATAACAGCGACACGCTCCCCTTTGCTTTCACCTTCTATAGAAAGCGGATGTACAGAAATGAACATCCGCGCTGCCCGCGACGCGAACAATGAAATCTCATTAAAATACATTTGTTTCAACGAGACCGTCCTGGCGTAGCCTACCACGAGCGACAATGTGTCGTGAAGCGACGTCGTCCGCCACTCCTTTTTTCGCTCGTAGAGTCTATTTGAGCCTAGTCTCGTGTAGCCAGGCTTACTCATCATGGAATAGAAAAGCCTGGTGACAATATGAAGCAGGGACAGTTCTAGGAGGTGGGGCAGAATTTTCCCGGAAGTTGTCTTTTTTTCACAGTGCGGTGTTCCTGCAAACTTATTCCCAGCTGAAAAAAAAATCTGGTCTACGTCTCCTCCTCCTTCGGTTGTGCTCGCGAATAAACAATATACAAACCAAAACATTCATTCAGGCATGTTACACCTATTAAGAGCGAGTTAAGAGCTACAATCATTTTTTTCCCCTTTCGTTGGGGAATGTAAACAGACCCGCACCGCATGACGTAACTTCCGTTAAACGCAGCACTTCCGCTAGAAATCTTGGAACCAAGTGGAAGTCATATTGTGCCCAGGGTGATTTGAGCCAGGTTTCGCGGCCATGTCCTGCCTCCAAACACGTTTTATTGGTTGAGATCGGCAGTGTTGTTTTTGACAGCAAATTTTTATTTAGTTTTAGTCATAATTTAGTCACCTGAAAAGTTTTAGTTTTAGTCTAATTTTAGTCGTCTAAATAAAGATTTAAGGCGACTAAATCTACAACTGATTTAGTCGACTAAAATGTATTTTGGCGGGCCTTGATGGCATCGTAATGACTGATTTTACACTTGGTTGTGTGCTGAAAATAGCAGATCTACAAGCTCACAACGCGTTGCGAGTTTGTAGATCGGCTATTTTCAAACATAAAATGACTCTTCTCCACTAGTCCCTCTAACGTTTTAGTCTAGCTTTTATTTTGTTGACAAAATTGTCAATATATTTAGTCTTAGTTGTAGTCATCACAGCTTAGTTTTTATTTCGTTTTTATTTCGTTTTTGTCAGTAAAAACAGCCGACAAACATTTTTTGTCATAGTTTTAGTTGACGACATCAACACCGGAGATCGGTCTCCCCAGAGGCAGCTGCCTGTAGAGATGGACTCCAGTACTTGAGTACAGATACTACTGGTCAAAACTCAAAATGTACTCCGCTACAAGTAAAAGTAGCTCAGTCAAAATGTTACTCAAGTAAGAGTAAAAATGTACTTGCTTTTAAGTAAGTCTTTTAAATATTCAAGAGTACATGCTTTTAAGTAAGAGTACCTGTCTTAGTTTTCACTTCAATTAATTACTTATTCATTACTTAATTTATAATGAGCTTGTAACTCTCTTTACTGCATGCATTGATGTGCTTGCTTGTATAACACTACTTAAATACAGTACTCAAATAGATGTACTCCGTCACTGTCCACCACTGCGCTGCCTGCCACTGGTACAAGCTACGTCACTACGCAGTGGCCGACGGTCCAAATGAGGATAGTATTTCACAGAACAATGTGTCGCGCCGCTGGGACTGCGGATGAGCTGTAACGCAGTAATGCTTCCTCCCAGCGCTAAATCAACTGTAGATATATAGATAAGTCTTCATGGAGAACATGAATCTTGGTGATAAAACAGCTTGTACGTTATTTTTCTTTTTAAATATTTTTTTCCATTTACTCCATCCCAGATGTCTTTCCTGCCCAACTCAAACATATCTACAGCATAAATAGACATCTCAAACATCACCAGAAAAGTCATAGTGGAGAGGAACCGTATCACTGTGACCAGTGTGGGTACAGGTCCAAGCGACGTGACAGTCTCGAAACTCACCGGAGAACCCACACTGGAGAGAAACCGTTTCACTGTGACCAGTGTGGGACCGGGTTCAGCCGAAGCGGCCACCTCAAACTCCACCAGATGATTCACACGGGAGAGAAGCCCTATCACTGTAACCAGTGTGGGAAACGGTTCGGACAGAGAGTTCATCTGAAACATCATCAGAGAGTTCACACGGGAGAGAAACCCTACGCCTGCGACCAGTGTGGGAAAACGTTCAACCGGAGCGGATCTCTGAAAGGGCACCAGATGCTGCATACAGGAGAGAAACGCTACACCTGTGACCAGTGTGGGATAAGCTTCCGCCACACATGTCATCTCAAACTTCACCAGAGAATTCATACAGGAGAGAAACTCTACAAATGTGACCAGTGTGGGAAACAGTTCAGCAGGAACGGTCATCTCAAAAGCCACGAGAAAACTCATACAGGAGAGAAGCCCTATGCCTGTGAGCAGTGTGGGAAACAGTTCAGATTTAAATGTACTCTAAAAACACACCAGACGTTAATTCATACAGGAGAGAAACCCTACGCCTGTGACCAGTGTGGGAGCAGGTTCAGCCTGAAGGATTCTCTAAAAATACACCAGAGAATTCATACAGGAGAGAAACCCTACAGCTGTGACCAGTGTGGGAAACAGTTCATAAATAGCAGTAGTTTCATAATTCACCGGAGATTGCATACAGGAGAGAAACCCTACAGCTGTGACCAGTGTGGGAAACGGTATAGGCAGAGCAGTCATCTCAAAAGTCATCTCAAAAGAATTCATAGATGAGAGTAGCTACCACTGACAGTTGGATGTTTCGGGTAAAAAGCGTCTTTGTAAAGTCTTGCCTCAAAAAACATCACATTGTAAAAATACTTTGGGCAATGTAGTGGCGCACACACACAAGTTAACCATGGGAATGACATGACCATATAATGATGATGAAACTCTGGTCGTTAAGGTAGTTGTGGAAAAGCAGTGTAAAGTAACTAAGTACTGTACATAAGTAGAAGTTTGAGTGTTTTTATTTTTTTAACTGACTTTTTATTTTTCAATACTTTTACTCCACTACATCTCAGAGGCAATTATCTTACCTTTACACCACTGCGATTATTTGGAAACTTTATGTAATTAAAGATTTTAGTTCCTATTACAAAACATACATTCACCAATTAATGTGTATTTAGGCTATTTGAAAACAGCCAACCTAAGTAATGTAGCTTATTACAATGTATGTATTTTAATTTTATTTTTTTCTGGCTGTAAGGGGTACAATGTCAATCTCAAATCGAGGTTCTGCTAGTCAATGCAAAAGCCATTTCATTATTGATTAAGTTTCATAGTTTCTACCCAATGAATGACAGGAGATGTGATGGCTCACCTGCCTGATTATTATGTTCATCTGTTGTATAACATGTACTACATATTGTATTTAGCTGTTTTTAAACTGAATTAAACATAACATGTATTACAGAGGGCTTCCTTTAGATTGACCCAGGTTCGAATCCCAATGTGGGTTTTCTTATTATTGTTATTATGATTATTTCAGAGTAGGCCTATGTTCCGATAAATGGTATACGATAGACGCTAGTGGGAGGTTGAGCTTAGGCAAAAATAACTTGACACAGCCATTATTGTATAAACCGCTGGCAACCAAAGTGAGTAAACCCCGAAGTGAAAATGATCAAATTGGGCCCAATTGTCAATATTTTGTGAGGCCACCATTACTTTCCAGCACTGCCTTAACCCTCTTGGGCATGGAGTTCACCAGAGCTTCACAGGTTGCCACTGGAACCCTCTTCCACTCCTCCATGATGACATCACAGAGCTGGTGGATGTTAGAGACCTTGCCCACTTCCACCTTCCATTTGAGGATGCCAACACAGATGCTCTATAGGGTTTAGATCTGGAGACTTGCTTGGCCGGTCCATCACCTTTACTCATAGCTTCTTTAGCACAGAGCTGGTGGATGCTAGTGAGCATTGCTGCCATTACTGTCACTGAGTTATTGTTTATCTATCGCTTCCCATTCCCAAGATGCGCCGCAAACTTTCATGGGCAGATGTGTCTTATGGGGGCTGGTAGTGTTACTGTAAATAGTAATAAAGACGGCTCATCGGCTCATTGTGTCTAAAAAGACATGTTTAACCACTTGTTTGCATGCCCCCACCCACTGAAATCAAAATCCACTGAATTCAAAATCGCTAAAATGGCTAAAACGATAGAATGCAGTAAATGGAAAATGTTTGAACCCTCATCTTTTCTTTTCTCTAATTACAATCTAAAACAGGGATCTTCAACGTTCTCAGGCCAGGGAACCCCAAACCAATGGTGGAGATGGAGCAGGGACCCCCTACCTTGTAGGGTGGGGGTATTGTGATATGTATGTATAAAATTGTGTTTCGTGTGCTTTAAACAGATGAAAGACAATCCAACCAAGGTCGCCACAACCTCTCATATGTTTGGCCGGTTCATGAACCCTGGCTTGGCATCGGACAGAGCTAGAGCCCTCCGTAGCGCTGCCAGGCACGCCAGCCCTAGCATCGATACTTAGTGCAGTGTTTCTCAGCCTGCATGGGCACACTTTTCATGTCCCAAGAATCCATGGGCACACCAACATAATACGGGGGTGTAAATCTCGTCGCTGTCGGGAAGAAACCTTGTATCTCCAAGTTTCAAATGTGTACGTTTCTTCGCAAAGTAAAGCCCTGCTTCATCATACAAGGCTGTCGCACAACAGTAGTGAAAACAGCAGATCTACAAGCACACAACGCCTCGCACCGCAAGGAATTGTGTGCTTGTAGATCGGCTGTTTTCACTAGTTTAAATCATTTTTAAAATGATAAATACAATACTGGCTTTCAAGCTATTTCAAGGGGCACACTTGACCCTTCTCAGGGGCACACCAAAGGTCCCCAGGCACAGTGGTTGAAAAACACTGACTTAGTGGACATCGAGACATCAAGACGCAAGGAAGGCAAATTGCACTTGGGTGGAAAATGTCGCCTTTTTGCTGGGTGCCCTGTGAAAGTCACGACCGGATCTGATCATGTCTACAGTCAGCCATTCAAAAGGGCCGCCAGAACACTAGCTCCACATGATCTGGCACACTCTCTGTGCAAAGGTCAAAAGACACCCAAATGTTTGAGTTGTGCTTATTTTTCTACTTGGCTACTATACTGTAAAATATATATTTTTGTGCATTTGTGCCTACAAGCTCACAATATAAAAGACACCCAAAATGTTGACACAAGTTATGTAAGAGTAGCCTATTTGTGCAACAGTGACAAATAAAGACCCTGACTAAATGTGTTATTACTTCATATACGGTCAAATGTTAAACTTATCTGACTGCAAGCCCCCAAAACTCCTCGCCATCTCTGCTAATCACTATGATGTCATTCAGGCAGTATATAATCATTTCAAGGGGAGGTGCATGTGACTGAATGGAGGCTAATCACTCTGCCATTCAGGTGGCATAGAAGTATGCATAATCTAATATCTTTTTTTACAACTACTACCTTACTTGTGCATTCAGGGCTTGTTACCATTATCCCAAGCAGTGCACACATTTGCCAATTTGAAGATCCCTGATGTCATTGATATATCATGGCCCATGTCTGTGTGGCTGGTTCAGATAGGGATCTCCATGTATGGGCATAACATATATTGTATGTATATGGATACATATTATTATTGATAAAGGATAAAAAGTCCATGGTCATTCTCAGAAAAAAAGCCCATATATGGAGATTTCTGATGTCATCAATGCCAGGCCGAAAACGTTAATATTAAGTCCATGTTATGTATATGGATATATATTAATAAAGGATAAAAATGGCAGCAAAATGGCCCAAATATGGAGATCCAAAGGCATCAAACCCAGTCCTTAACTCGCCAAGGCCCTGCTTGGCTTTTCCATTTAACATATGTTTTATGCCCATATATGGAGATCCCTGTCCCAATGTTATCAATATTAAGGACATATCTGGGAATGCCCACATTTGGTAATGCCCATATATGGGCATGTTTTTAACATTGTTGACTATCATGCAGGGGTCTCCATATATGAGTAACTGGTCCACTATACATAATTGGCCAGATGGCCAAGAATTGGCGTGACCTCGTATCGCCCTGAGGCGTCTTACTAGTTTCCCATTGCTGGCATTCCTCCAAAAACAGTTGTTTTTAATTATAGAGAATCTCATTCAAGATGACTTCCAAACTATATTACTCACTGTAAACTTAATGAACACAATAAAATATGTATCTGTAAACATTATAGGTTAGAATAATAAGCAACTTGGTACCACACATTCTGTTATTACCCAACTTATTTGTTGATACAAACCCAAACACAATCTATTGATTGATCATCCAATTAAACATGCTTTATTGACTTTCAAGTGGGCCTGCTGACCCACTGTCAGGGTTCTCACACAGTAGTACAGGTATTTCACCCAATTTCCAGGCCTAGGGCAATCATAAGCAGGGGCGTCACAAGGGGGGGAAGTGGGACTGAGTTACTAAGGCCCAAGGTGGATGAGGGGCATTAATTATCTTATATTTTAGCTATTGAAAAATAGCAGATCAAGCTCACAGTGCGGCACGAGTGCTGCGCTGCGAGCTTGTCGATCTGCTAAATCGATCTGCTAAATCTTTGAATAAATGTATTTTTTAAGCGAACAAGCGTATTTTTTAAGCGAACCAGTGTTCTATCAATGGCCAAAGATGGATTCCAGAGACGGTGTCACGTGACAAAAAAAGAACACATCTACAGCTAACAACGTACCACAATGCAAAGATAGAAAAAGCTAGATACCTCATCTGCCGCTGCATTTCATTGGAGCCAGGGACATGCTGGGCTGATTCAGCTTTGCGAAGAAATTTACACATTTAAAACTTGGAGATACGAGGTTTCTGCCCGACAGTGACGATTTACTTTGTTGGCCGCCCAGCCCCCAAAATGGAACGAAGGCCGACATTTTATTTAAATTTAAATGGCCTGCCTGGAATGAACCGGCCGTTCGGGAGTTGTCCGACTTTTCCCAATGGCCAGCACGTCCCTGATTGGAGCGACGTGTAACAACTGGACATTCCTACATTTTGTTTTTTGTCTCCACCAGCCGAAGGCATGGGGGAGAGGATGTCGTCACACGTCGGTCTCTTATCTTCTAATCAATATAAAGGACTGCCCATATATGGGCATGTTTTGGCTTGTTGGCTTATTCTCTGCCAAACTGTGCACACACACTCCCTGGATGCCAATTCAGAACCTCCGCCCCACATCTTTGACATGGGCCTTTTATAGCGCCACCATGAGGCTGATTTTTGTCAAACAATTCTTTGGATTCAACAATTCAACAATTCTACAGATTTTGCCCAAAAATCACACATCGGTACACAGTATCTCTAGTCATGTGATCAACACGGATCTGTCCGATTTTCCATATTCCCTCCTGATTGGCTAAGATTGGCTTCCAAAGTGTGGAATGATATGATATGATATAGTACTTTATTGTCAGTTCACACTGAAATTTGTCTTGCGACACAGCAGGTCATGTATGCGACACATAACATATATACACACATTTAACACATGTAACAAAAAAAGACAAGACTGGTTTACATACATAAGGATAATATAGACAAGAGCAGTGTCCACCGCCAAGCCTACCTATGGCCAAGCTCCTGATTAAGCCTTAAAGTCGACTGATGGACAAAGGACCTTTTCAGTTTGACCTTTTTGTATGCTGGAACTTCGTATCTCCTTCCTGAAGGCAGCAATCTATATTCTCTATGCAACACATGGCTACTATTAGAGGTAATATTTCTTGCCAACCTTAGAATGCTGTTATCATACGTATTCGTATATAGCCTCTGAAGTGGTTGTCCAACTATCTTTGAACAAATGTTCAGTTGTTGCAGCAGTTGTGACTTTAGGGCTGCAGACAAGCATCCATACCAGGTGGTACTACAGTACTGGAGAACACTCATAATGACAGACGTGAAAAACATAAGAAGAATCTGTCTACTAGCACCAAATGATCTTAAACGGCGAAGGAAGTAGATTCTTTGCTTTGTTTTCTTACACACAGATTCAATCTGATCTTTCCATGACAAAAGATGGTCTATTACTACTCCGAGGTACGTATACGAGCATACCTGGTTGATCTGTTCACCATGAATAGTAATGGGAGATCTGTGTGTATCTGGTGGTGCACCAGATACATTTTTGGATATTACTCCTTCAGATTTTATCCAAAAATCAAACAAATCAGTACACAGAAATCAGTACGCAGTATCTCTATATATTATGGGATCAAGACCGATCCTTCTGATATTTCAAGTTCCATTCTAATTGGCTAATTGGCTTCCAAAGTTTGCAGGATTGCTCTGTTTTTGAACAAAATACCTCAAATCATCAACGCAGCTTGCGATTAGTGTGAAATTTGCCACACATATTCCCACTAGGTCAAGGAACAAATGCTACCCTTTTAGACTTTAGCAAAACACATTTTTGGAACACAATCTGACTCAAATCATGCATGCAGCATCTGGTTGCCATGAAAGGTCTAAGATTGGCGAAGAACACATGCCACGCTTTTTACATTGGCCTATTATAGCACCACCAGGACACCTGGCCTGGTGGAGACCTGTGCTCGGGAGAGCACTGCTTCTAGTTTAATTGTCATTCTATAAAATCAAAATCTGTAGGAGTACTGTCCAAAAATGTGTTTTACTCAAACCCGCCTCCTGGTGGCGCTGTAACAGGGCCAGACACTCAGACAGACACCAAAGGTGTGTAACCCCCCCGCCCCCCGCCCGCCGCACACACACAACACACACATTTTGGCAAAGCTCTGCAACGGCCACACACACACACACACACACACACACACACACACACACACACACACACACACACACACACACACACACACACACACACACACACACACACACACACACACACACACACACACACAGAGAGAGAGAGCTGGTCATAAATGTTGCCTCATGCTAGATACAGAATTAGATATGCCTCATGCTTGATGCAGATCAGATACTGTACACGATAAAAATGCTAATATACAGTATACGATTTGTGAAAGTGACAAACGGGCTTCGCAGTTATGTCAATTGCTCCAGCCACCGTGGAGATACAGTCGGACAGACAGACAGACACTCAGACAGACAGACATTCGGAGAATTATATGACATAAAAAATAAATAAAAACACATTGGCAAACTTTTCTTTTTCATGACTTAAAAACCAAATCGAAAGAGTTGGTTCAGTAATTTAATGAGGTAATAAAAGAAACGTCCATGAATTAGAACACAAATGTTCAAGTCGTAGTGAAAATAGCAGATCTACAAGCTCACAATGTGGCGCGCAAAGCGACGCGTTGTGAGCTTGTTTTCACTAGTTTGGGTCCCGGTGCGAACGTCATATTTCTCCTCAGGGTCTCGAGCTAAAAAGTGTGGGAACCACTGCTTGAGGACTCCTCATTAAAAGAACGGGTACACATTATTGTGTATCATTGTTTTATGCTTTAACTACGGTGCCGCGCTGCGAGCTTGTAGATCTGCTATTTTTTTTAAATTGTGAAAATTTGAATTTTGATCCGATTCAATAAGTCTTTTGACTCCTTCTAAGGTTTTTTGAGAAAAAAAAAATGTTTCTACGTCAGCAATCTGGCCAGCCATCGTCAAAGAAAGGGTCCTTTTCACTTCAACTGGAGCTCAGTTAGTCTAGACTATGTCAGTGGTTCTCAAACCCCAAAATGATATGTATTTGGCCACGGACCCCCATCTCAAAATATCTAGTTCCAGGGACCACCCAGAAGCAAAATTTGAGTTACAAACGTTCGCTTTGAAAATACATATCAAAGATTTGCACACATTTTCACGACTTTTTCAAAAATAGCAGATCTACAAGCTGCGAGCTTGTAGATCTGCTATTTTTCACTGGTTAAAGCGTTCAATAATCCTAGGCCTAAATGGGTTAAAAGTCCTGCAGGACGGGCTCGTGTCCCGTGTCCCTCAGGAACTTGAGCAGGTCGTTGGGGGTCAGTCCCATGGTGGCGCTGTTGGTCATGGGGTGGAAGAAGACCCTCTCGTGTCCCCCGCTGACCAGGTCACTGTCCAGGACACACGTCACACCCTGCTCCTTGTCCCAGAGCAGAGAGAGCGCTGTGGCACAGCCCTGGCCCACCTGGAACACATGCAGGAAACAAACACACGCCTTTTCAAGACACCCAAAATAATCATTTTAACTGGGGAAGTGGGGACCCCCCCATCCCGACGAGCGGCATTACGTTTTGTACAACACGGTTCTATTGTGAAAATAGCAGATCTACATGCTCACAACGCCTCGCGTTGCGAGGCGTTGTGAGCATGTAGATCAGCTATTTTCACAATTTCTGCCTCTAATACTTGACAATTTGGCCAATGTTGTCATTCTAGAGGTATTAAAAAGACCTTAAATTGTCAATTTAGAAATGTGCATATAGCCTTTATACACCAAATCTCTTAACCGGAAATAACAGTTCTACAAACTCAAAATTCCTCCCACAGCTTGTAGATCTGATCTTTTCTGCGAGTCTTCCCCAGACAGACGATATTCACGTTATAGACCAATTATTTGTTTACAAACATTGAGACTGAATGCACAGCTGACTGTATCATGTAATCAATTCCCAACAGATCCCCAAACCTGTTGCTTTGGGGAGCACTGGTTATTCAACGTCCTCTTTTGTGCTAGTGAGGTGCGCCCATGGGTGCGCCCTTATCGAGACATATATACTTCATTGCGCAACGGTATTCCGCGTCTGATATACAAACTCACATTGTGTCACCAATACAACCCTTCTGAGCTTGGAGGTCTGCGCGCGACACCGTGGCAGGACGGAGCATAAATTAGGCTTCATGGACTGCAGCTGGGCGAGCAGTAGACGCTCTGTGATCAAGAGGAGCGCTCCCTCTTTTCTGATGACGGTGAATGGAGGTGGGGTTTGAAGGACAACTGTTTTGAATCGCTATTATTTTTTACAATCAACAGAAACTAAGGATTATATATTTCAAGAGTGAGAATTTACAGTAAAGATCCTAAGCATTCTTCCTACACACTGGGAGAAAAACGGCATCTGAAAGTTTGATGGAATGCATTTTTAAACAGGAGTGCCATCCATTGCATCCTATGAACGGTGGGGTTCATTTTGTGCCGACCCGCGTGCACATACTGGTTTATATCAATGTGACGTGGACCATTAAGGCATCAATTATCCCATTGAATAGGGCTGTTACCACCGTTCTCATCCCATAGCTACAGTATGGTCCAGTAGGTCTGGTAGGCTGTTATCAGCCTTAAATCATGTGCTGTCATGTGCTGTCATGTGACCTGTCCAAGTCCCATTTAAAAAAAAAAACTTCCTGGCCAGGAATATCATAGTTTTGGCCCAGAAGTTCTTCTCGCACCCCTAGTGGCTAAAAAAGAACTTCTGGGAACTCAGATTAAGGTTCAAGTAAATGTAAAGAAACAACGAAAAAAGTATCCTATCACACAAAGATTTTGCGGCTCTCCCTGTACCAACTCTGAGGACCTCCTAGGGGTCCCGGACCCCCTGTTGAAGAACCCATTTTCACCTTGAGTTTTTCCAACATGGTCGCCTCGTCAGCAAAGCGCAGGTTTCCACTGCCCACGCCCAGCTTCTTGGCCAACTCGTTAAGATTCACCTGGACATAGAAACACAGTAGATACATCAGTTATCACCAGCTCGTTAACCATTTAGAACGGGTAAACATTATTGTGTATCATTATTTTATGCTTTATTTATTTTTTTAAATCGTGAAAATTAGAATTTTGACCCAATTCTATAAGTGTCTTTTGAATCCTTCTAAGATTTTTTGGAAAACCTATGTTTCTATGTCAGCAATCTGGCCAGCCATCATCAAAGAAAAGGTCCTTTTCACTTAACTGGAGCTCAGTTAGTCTGTTCTTGAGAGACTGTATGTCAGTGGTTCTCAAACCTTTTCATGTGAAGGACCCCCAACATGATATGTATTTGGCCACGGACCCCCATCTCAAAATATCTAGTTCCAGCGACCCCCCAGAAGCAAAATTTGAGTTACAAACGTTCGCTTTGAAAATACATATATTCAAAGATTTGCACACATTTTCACGACTTTTTCAAAAATAGCAGGCACTCGGTGCCGCGCTGTGAGCTTGTATATCTGCTATTTTTCACTGGTTAAAGCATTCAATAATTCTAGGCCTAAATGGGTTTACCTGGACATAGAAAAATAGTATATAGATCAGTAAGCTATTACACAGATTGATTGAAGGCTCGATTCTGATTGGCCAATCACCGAATTCAGTGGAGTGTTATTTTTGAATAATGAAGCTGAACTCAATAATAGTCTAATAAAATGTACTTTTTTATAAATAAAGGAAAATTTGTTTCATAATTATATACTGTAAGTATATAACAGTATGATTGGAAAACCAGTCAGGTTTAAAAATGTGCACAGGTTAGACCCTGTTTGGTCACCCAACTCTTCGGGGTGAGGGAATGGATTCTCAAATGAGCGGGGCCAGACCCAAATCCGCAAAGGGCATTTTTATTTCTTTGCTGTAGGGGGAACGGCGTTCCCACACTTCTCTCACCCCCCCAAAACAATTTTGGGAGTAAAAATGCTTTTTATTTTACATCTAAAAACAACACATTTGTAACAACTGCATAATATTATATCTATATCATCCCCCGGTTCCACGGAAGTAATTCTCTATGGAGAATAACATTGGGCCATCTTAAATCGTCTTATATAAGCATTGTGGTCCAAAAATAAACAAACAGTCTTTGCGATATTGTCGGCGAGGTGGCTCTGTATGGTTTATGATAGTCATTCACTCATAAGTAATAAAGTCTGTTTCTAGTGAAAATGTAACTAATTTGGCGACAGTAACATTAGCGTTTTTTCACCATCAGTTGACTCTTCATATCCATATGAGTCAAACCGCTGAGATCATTTGTTTATAATTGGAACACAGTTCTTATATGACACTATATGAAAAAGGTCTATGGGAATTCACAATGGGGGAAGAAAACCGCGAACCAGGTAAGATGTGTAAATTACGTCACACTTCACTACTCTATTGGTCGTGAACTCGTGATGTCAATGCACAGCTACAGTGAATGCTTTTATGTTTTGAGGACTACATAGAATGTATGAAGAGGCGTTCCACGCGCACTTATGCCACTATTTAACTGTAATATGCTCATCCCATGCAGCCTGGCAGAATGCGAGCGCGACTTTAGTTTGATGAACCTAATAATAACATCACTCCGTTCGTGACTGCATACAGAACGTGTGTTGGCTCTAATGTTCATCAGACAGCATGGACCTCCGCTCCGCTCTCAGCCTGTAAGGACTTGGTTGCGAGTAGGGCATTCACCAAATATTTGAATATTCAAATATCAAAGTCACTATTCAACGTTGTTCACCAAAGTCGAATATTTTCTTTTTTTTAATATATAGTTTATAAAACTATTTGTTTCTAAGGCTAGATAGGAAGTTATAAGAAAGAGTTGTCAATGCCCGTGGTGGATGAATTTGTTAATGCTCTATACCAGGGGTTCTCAAACCTTTTCAGGCAGTGACCCCCAAAATAAACATATTTGAACTGGGGACTGTTGGGTTAAAACCATTTTAATATCTATCTATACTATAATTTTGCGAATGTCTGAGTGAGTGAGTGAGTGAGTGAGTGAGTGAGTGAGTGACTGTCTGTCTGTCTGTCTGTCTGTCTGTCTGTCTGTCTGTCTGTCTGTCTGTCTGTCTGTCTGTCTGTCTGTCTGTCTGTCTGTCTGTCTGTCTGTCTGAAACAGCGTTTCTCCTCAGTGGCTGGAGCAATTGATCTGAAATCGCATCACCATTAGCATATGAACACACCTGACATAACTGTGAAGCCCGTTTGTCACTTTCACAAATCATATGCTGTATATTAGCATTTTTATGGTGTATCTACTATCTATTCTGCATCTAGCTTGAGGCACATCTATTCTGCATCCAGCATGAGGCAACATGTTTAACCAGCTCTCTCTGTGTGTGTGTGTGTGTGTGTGTGTGTGTGTGTGTGTGTGTGTGTGTGTGTGTGTGTGTGCAGGCAGGCAGGCAGGCGGGTGGGCGGGCGGGCGGGGGGGGGGGGGGGGGGGGGGGGGGTTGGAACACAGTATCTCTGTAGCCATTAAACAAAACGGGTATTTCTTACATTGATGCTCCTACATATTATCATGCAAGCACCAGTTAAAGTTACTTTCCATCCCTCATCCCATAACCCACACACTGCACATCATTTCGGAGCTCATATCTTTGAACGGGTAAGGGCTAGTTATATTTAAAACACCAACTTCAGTGTTACAAGTGACAAGGTTATTTTGTTTTGATCTGATAACTAATGCACGAGATGAGAATGTCTCCACTGCAGGATGTTAATCAGGTCATATTGCCCAGGACAGGATAACGAATTGGATAATGCCATATCTGGCCTTGTCCTTCTGCTACTGGGCCCAGGACAAGGAAAACATCTGATATCTTGTTATGTTTAACTGTCCAATGAATGCTTGTCCAATGAATCTATTTTCCAGCAAGAGCCGTTGGCCGCCGCGTCCACGTCCATGGACGCGGCCATGGACGCGTCCATGGACGCGGCCGCGAAAAAAACGTCCGTGGACGCGAGGCCGCGTCCACGGACGCAAACGGCCGGCCGTCCCGGCCGTGGACGCGGCCGTGGACGCAGACGGCCGGGGACGCGGCCGTGGACGCGGCCGTGGACGAGGCCGCGGCCGTGGACGCAAACGGCCGGCCGTGGACGCAAACGGCCGGCCGTGGACGAGGCCGCGAAAAAAAGGCAGCGAAAAAGAAAAAAAAAGGTGGCTATTGTATGTATTTTTTGATGGAGATTTCAAATATGACCTTCTTTTTTGCATAGGACAACTCTAACCTGCATCAATTGGTATTTTATAATTGCCAATTGTACCCCATCCATCTAAAAAACAAATTGGATGTCTATTGTATGTATTTTTTGATGGAGAATTCAAATATTAATTTCTTTTTGGGATAGGACAACTCTAACCTGCATCAATTGGTATTTTATAATTGCCAATTGTACCCTATCCATCTCAAAAACAAATTGGATGTCTATTGTATGTATTTTTTGATGGGGAATTCAAATGTTACCTTCTTTTTTAGATATGACAACTCTGCATCAATTGGTATTTTATAATTGCCAATTGTACCCTATCCATCTCAAAAACAAATTGGATGTCTATTGTATGTATTTTTTGATGGGGAATTCAAATGTTACCTTCTTTTTTAGATATGACAACTCTAACCTAAATCAATTGGTGCATCAACCTACTTACTATCTATCTATCTATCTATCTATCTGTCTGTCTGTCTGTCTGTCTATCTATCTATCTATCTATCTATCTATCTATCTATCTATCTATCTATCTATCTATCTATCTATACTTCACCTTTAGTCCAGAAGAGAGTTCAGCCTCAGGAACTTGCACACATGGAACTGTGTCATGACTGTGTCATGGAGCTAAAACAGAGCTATGTTAAATACTCACAATGACTCTGATGGACCAATCAGGGTGGTGGTGGGGGGAGGGATCAACAATAGACAGAAACTGGATAATGCTTTGTTAACTGTCCCACCTAAGTCCCTGCTAGTCTGAACAAACATCACCTTCCCTCTCATAACACTACTACTACTACATTTATATAAAGCTGCTCTTGCATTTGAATTCAAGTCTGACACAAGTTAAGGTTAACTTAGGTAGTATTTCATTTTGCTGGCTTTTAGGGTCTGTGTGAGTGTGTAGGCTCACAAATTATTATAATTGTCATTAAGTGACTCTGAGATCTATCCATCCATCCATCCATCCATCCATCTATTTATTTTTACTTACTGTTTACATTTTCTATAAATATTTATTTCTATATAAAACTCAGTTGTGTGGAGTTATTGTGTGCCCTTTCTTGTTGCTAAAGAGTCCATTTGTTCACTAGACATTAAGTCAAGGTTACTATTTTGAGTTGAAGCTAAGTGTTTTATTGCTTTGTGGTTTAACATGATTTAAAAGGCAAATTCATTGTTATGGTTACTTTAGAAGACTGCTTTTGCATTCATGAGTTAAGAGAGCCAAGCTAATTCAAAGAGTTAGGTTAAAGGAACACAAAACATGACCTAACTCACAGCTGCCATTGGACAGACAGTTACAACATACTCTTATCTTTCACAGAACAGACAATTATCATTTATTTGATCTATTTGAGACTATGTAGCTGCTCTAGGGGAAATAGAGCATTATATCAGCCTATTCAATTGATAATGACCAATGGGTGCCAGTTTCTAAGTAGTTAAAGCATATTAACATAACAATATATGTGGCCTAGACATGGATATTGCCCAATCAACTCGTAATCTACAGAAATGTCCACCACATCACACAGTATAAAACCTAGTAGGCTTAGTGGATTACCTATGTTAAATCATGTCAGGTTAGTTTGGTTCAAGGTTCAAGTATAATAATTTATGAGCCAAAAATGTGCACAAATGTACAATCACATCTAGGCTAGAATGATAACATAAAGTCCTGACTACTCCTTGTTATTGTGGTCCTAAATACTACAATGATTAGTTTGGATGCATTGCTTCTATCATGTCCAATTAAAAATAAATACATTACATATACAGAAATCTGCCTTCTCCTGTATTGTATTAGTGACATTCATTATAAATAGTAAAATAACAGGACAGAGCAAAAAAGGCCTCTGCAAAAAAGGCCTCTGCAACTAACCTAACCTAACACACACTATGTGTTAATGTTGATCAATATAATAATGTAAAAATACAAAGTTAAGTAGACCTAAGTAAGAAATAGTAAATACATTGTAATAATACATTGAAGGGGAAATGTAGGAAAACAAATGCAACTCAGCATTGAATTTATGGCAAACATTTTGCTACTCAACCCTTTCCAAATAATATACAATTAAGAAGTGGGATGTTCCACTTAGTAAGAGAAAGAATTAATGACATATATTTTTTTTAAAAGCTAGAAGACTCACCTATTATAGTAACCATGTGAATTGCTAATAATGTTATGGGTCAGATGTGTAAAGATCTATCACATTGTATTGTTCTTTTCAGACTCAACAATAATAATGATGATGTTACTTAAATGCTGATCAATGTGTGAATCTGGCTCTTATCAGGTGTGTGTGTTTTCTCTCCCTGTCCTGTGCTGTCCTCAGTTAAACCAAGACAGTACTGTTGTGACCAATGTGGAAAAAGCCTTCAGCTCAATTTATTATCTCAAAGTAGACCAGAGAATTCATACCGGAGTGAAGCCATTCAGCTGTGAACAATGTGGGAAGTATTTTGCTCGTCTGGACAATTAAAAGATCATAAGCGTTCACATACTGGAGAGAATACATGAACGAATTCACACAGGAGAGAAACCGTACAGCTGTGTCCAATGTGGGGAAAAGTTCAGTTTAACGGCTGCTCTGAAAGTACACCAGAGATTTCACACCGAAGAAAAGCCTTACTGCTGTGAACACTGTGGCAAACGTTTCACTGTAAAATCTAGCCTCGTACAACACAAGAAGATTCACACTTGAGAGAGACCTTACTGCTGTCACCAATGTGGGAAAAGGTTCACTCTGAAGACGGCTCTGAAAAGACACCTGAAAATCCACACTGGTGAGAAGCCATATACTGCTGTGTCCAGTGTGAGAAAAGGTTCAGTGATATTCATCATCTCAAAGCACACCAGAAAAATCACACTGGAAAGAAACCTTATTGCTGTGACCAGTGTGGAAAGAGCTTTCCTAGACTGGAACATATCAAAATACACCAACAAATTCACACCGGAGAGAAACCTTATATCTGTAACCAATGTGGGGAAAACTCTGTCAGGTACATGTCTACCGTTAGAGGCCACTGGCATGAGTGCCTTTTTAGCTCTGTTGGGGCTTGGTGAATGTACTCTGTTGTTGTTTTTTTAATTATTATCTTTGTAATGTATGGTCTTCTTACCCTGTGGGCCTTGAGCCTGTAATAAAGTATTGCTGTGCAGTGTGAGTGTCTGATTGCATGTGATCAGATAAAGACACAACAGAGGCCTTTTTTGCTCTGTCCTGTTATTTTACTATTTATAATGAATGTCACTAATACAATACAGGAGAAGGCAGATTTCTGTATGTATGTAATGTATTTATTTTTAATTGGACATGATAGAAGCAATGCATCCAAACTAATCATTGTAGTATTTAGGACCACAATAACAAGGAGTAGTCAGGACTTTATGTTATCATTCTAGCCTAGATGTGATTGTACATTTGTGCTGTTTACATTTTTGTCTCATAAATTATTATACTTGAATCTTGAACCAAACTAACCTGACATGATTTAACATAGGTAATCCACTAAGCCTACTAGGTTTTATACTGTGTGATGTGGTGGACATTTCTGTAGATTACGAGTTGATTGGGCAATGTCCATGTCTAGGCCACATATATTGTTATGTTAATATGCTTTAACTACTTAGAAACTGGCACCCATTGGTCATTATCAATTGAATAGGCTGATATAATGCTCTATTTCCCCTAGAGCAGCTACATAGTCTCAAATAGATCAAATAAATGATAATTGTCTGTTCTGTGAAAGATAAGAGTATGTTGTAACTGTCTGTCCAATGGCAGCTGTGAGTTAGGTCATGTTTTGTGTTCCTTTAACCTAACTCTTTGAATTAGCTTGGCTCTCTTAACTCATGAATGCAAAAGCAGTCTTCTAAAGTAACCATAACAATGAATTTGCCTTTTAAATCATGTTAAACCACAAAGCAATAAAACACTTAGCTTCAACTCAAAATAGTAACCTTGACTTAATGTCTAGTGAACAAATGGACTCTTTAGCAACAAGAAAAGGCACACAATAACTCCACACAACTGAGTTGTATATAGAAATAAATATTTATAGAAAATGTAAACAGTAAGTATAAATAAATGGATGGATGGATGGATGGATGGATGGATGGATGGATGGATGGATGGATGGATGGATAGATCTCAGAGTCACTTAATGACAATTATAATAATTTGTGAGCCTACACACTCACACAGACCCTAAAAGCCAGCAAAATGAAATACTACCTAAGTTAACCTTAACTTGTGTCAGACTTGAATTCAAATGCAAGAGCAGCTTTATATAAATGTAGTAGTAGTAGTGTTATGAGAGGGAAGGTGATGTTTGTTCAGACTAGCAGGGACTTAGGTGGGACAGTTAACAAAGCATTATCCAGTTTCTGTCTATTGTTGATCCCTCCCCCCACCACCACCCTGATTGGTCCATCAGAGTCATTGTGAGTATTTAACATGGCTCTGTTTTAGCTCCATGACACAGTCATGACACAGTTCCATGTGTGCAAGTTCCTGAGGCTGAACTCTCTTCTGGACTAAAGGTGAAGTATAAATAAATAGATGGATAGATAGATGGATAGATGGATAGATAGATAGATAGATAGATAGATAGATAGATAGATAGATAGATAGATAGTAAGTAGGTTGATGCACCAATTGATGCAGGTCAGAGTTGTCATATCTAAAAAAGAAGGTAACATTTGAATTCCCCATCAAAAAATACATACAATAGACATCCAATTTGTTTTTGAGATGGATAGGGTACAATTGGCAATTATAAAATACCAATTGATGCAGGTTAGAGTTGTCCTATCCCAAAAAGAAGGTAATATTTGAATTCTCCATCAAAAAATACATACAATAGACATCCAATTTGTTTTTTAGATGGATAGGGTACAATTGGCAATTATAAAATACCAATTGATGCAGGTTAGAGTTGTCCTATGCAAAAAAGAAGGTCATATTTGAATTCTCCATCAAAAAATACATACAATAGACACCTTTTTTTTTCTTTTTCGCTGCCTTTTTTTCGCTACCTCGTCCATGGACCCGTCCACGGCCGGCCGTTTGCGTCCACGGCCGGCCGTTTGCGTCCACGGCCGCGGCCTCGTCCACGGCCGCGTCCACGGCCGCGTCCCCGGCCGTCTGCGTCCACGGTCGCGTCCACGGCCGGGACGGCCGGCCGTTTGCGTCCGTGGACGCGGCCTCGCGTCCACGGACGTTTTTTTCGCGGCCGCGTCCATGGACGCGTCCACGGTCGCGTCCATGGACGTGGACGCGGCGGCCAGCGGCTGTCTCTCCTATTTTCCCTGTACCTACTGAAGTATATTTGTGAACTGATGTTACATTGTATTCAGATTCAGATTGAGAAAGAAAAAGAGACACATGTGTATTGTACTGTACTGGACATCTATTTTGTATGCTCATTGATTTAATATACAGTAAGAGAAAAACCGGACTTACACTGTGTGGTCTCATTTATTGTGTGGGAGTGAATTCAATCATTTTGGGGGAAACTGTCTATTCATATGGAATATAATAATAATCCTTCCATCAGGGACCCCCACTAGGGTTGGGTATCGTCGGCGATACTTTTAATGGTATCGATTCACTGACTCGATACTATCGAGTATCGGTTCACGTAAAAACGAACGATACCTTGTTTCGATACTTTTATGCACCCCTTGTCCGTCGCATCTGTAACAGTTGGGCTACTGAAAGTTTAATGACTGCTTTAGTAGGCTACACTCGTTACTGTGAAAATAGCTGAGAATAGCCTATAATGTTTATTATTATGATAATGATCCAACGTCTATAAAATAGCCCATAGAAAAAGGCAAATAATAATTATGATAATAATAATAAATAATAAGTATCGAAAATGGTATCGAAAAAGGTATTGTATCGATTCCCAGGTATAGAAAAAGGTATCGTATCGATTAAAAGGTGAACGATACCCATCCCTAACCCCCACCCTGACAAGCACTTGGAATTGTAGGTATTACATTTAATGTGACTCGGTTCTGCAGATAAATTATTGCACCCTTGTAAATTAGGCTACTTTTAGCCTATGGATACAATTAGACACACAACCCCACCAAAAATGTCACGTGCACGCGCATTGACACGCACACACATGTGTGCGTCCCCCCACTTCCAAATTTAGAACTACAACACTGGTAACCTCTATACTCTGAGCACCACTGTTACCTGTCTGTCATGACTGTAACATACAGGGGCGTCAATTGGGTATGGCAGGGGTATGCAGCTGCCATACTCTGGGTCCAGGGGGAAAATAAAAGTTACTTTTAAATATAAATCCATGAATGTCTCTTTGTCTATCTGTGCTGGTTATTATGTTGTAAATTACAGTAAAATAACTACAAATGCAAAATTTAACAAAATGGTCACTTTAACAAGGTATTATAATTATATTCTCCACACTTGTATTCCCCCTATCTTGACAAGATGGTATATTCCCAGGTTCCACAGGTCAGCTGCACAGGTGCAATGCATTATTGTTAATCGTGGCACGTTTACTAACATGCCAAGCTTATCTGCACTTGAACAAGGTGTTCATGCCTGTAACTAAGGTATGGCAACATGGCTGGTGTCACCATGTAGCCATACCTTAGCTTTTTCTGAACTGACACCACTGATACCTGTCTGTCATGACTGTAACCTCTATACTCTGACCACCACTGTTACCTGTCTGTCATGGCGGGCTGACACCAGGTACAGGCCTTTCTTCTTCTTGTCTTTCAAGAAGAGGTTCTTGGTCACGGCCCCGTTTAATTCCTGCAGGTGGGGCATCATCTCCTCTACCGTAAACACCTGGTGGGGGGAGAGAGAGAATGAAAATGAGGTGTTGGTATACCGTTGCTGTCAAGCTCACAACACCTCGCGATGTGACGTGTTGTGAGCTTGTAGATTGTTTATTTCCACTATCAATGTTCTTTTTTTAAAAGTATGTCAGTAATTTCTTTGTATATTTAGGTTATGTGGCATATCTGCCATTTGAAACAAGCCAAATAGAAATGTAACACAATTAAATCTTAATTGTAAAAAAATAAAAATAAGATTGTTTATATTTATTTCAAAGCAACATCAAATTGTGTGGCTCTTTGCAAAGCCACTGCTGTGGTGTGGGCAGGAAGCGAGGTAAGCGTAAGCAGCACCCTCTAGCGATGACTGGGAGTCACTGCAGGTGTAGCCTACACGTGTCAGTTTGTAAACACACTGCAGTCACATATAAATATAACCAGTGGGTCTGCGTGACGATTTTTGTGGCACCACAGCAATTATTGACAGTCTCACAGGTGCTCCCAAATATATTTTTAGGTTGCACAGACAAAATTTCAGGTGCATTTGCGACCAAAACGGTCGCAATGTTGAGCCCTGCTGAGGAATTAGGGTAATTATTATCGGGTGAGTACACAAGTTGCGCGGCAATGCGCGCAACCAGTTTATTGCCGCACAGATTATCATCTCAATTCCGCGCAATAGGAGTGGTCTATGGCTGTGTATTGTGTAATATTACACAAAGTGTTTCATAGTAACATCACAGACATTCTAGGGCTAAGTGCTAACTTGACACCAAAACGCTCTGCTCTACTACAAGTTGTAGATTTGTTATTTTCTGGAAGCGACGCCGTGGCAGCACAGAGGACATGAAAGAGCTTTCATGTTTACCGCTGGGTGTTCCACGCAGGTGGTCTTAATGTCCAAACTGTCCAGATGTTTCTGCAGCTCCACGCGCAGCTCTGACTGATCCGCCATGTTGGATCACCGTGTTCCACTGGAGACCAAGGCTGGCTGAAGAAGGAAAGGACACATGCAGTTGGAAAGCTATATGCCTATATAGTTTGGAATATTGTTTAATTTTTACTTAGTTTTGATGTTTATATTTTAATATTTTTTAACATGCGTATGTTGTGGAAAAGGCTATTTTATAATTGTTTTTTAGGGTTAGGGTTAGGGTTAGTTTAATGTATTGTAATGAGGGGTAAAAGGGCCACTATACTCAAAAAGCTCTGAAAGAAAAACAGACAATCTGTAAGCTCACAACACGTCCCAGACAGTACGCGTTGCGTGAGCTTATAGATTGGCTATTTTTGCCACAGTAAAAGAATAAATCAGCCTGACCGTCTGCCCTAACCTCGCCTTACCAGGCTTTCTGGGGGAAAGGCTGGTGATCATTAACAATGGGCGGGTTGGGGGCACGGTGGCGCAGTGGTTAGCGCTTCGCCTCACAGCTAGAAAGTCTTGGGTTCGATTCCCGCTGGGGGACGCTGTGGGCACTGGGGGCGTGTTCCTCCCTCCGCATAATCAGCGCCCACACCCTAGGTGGGGTTGGCGATAGGGCCTTTCTGTGTGGACTGGAGTTTGCATGTTCTCCCTGTGTCTCCTAGGGTTGATACCCTCACAAAAACATGCAGTAATCCTGGTCTCAATAGTGCCTCCCCCTGGCCAGCCGGGGCGCCTGATGGAGGGGAAAGGAACTGGTTGGAATAACGTGTTCCTTCCACGCGCTACGTCCAAACCAGGGAAATCCCCACTGTCAGGTGAAAAGAAGCAACTTGGACTCCTCATGTATAGAAGGAAGCATGAGGTCAGTCCGTTGTCTCCCCAGGCGTGGCAGCGGGAGAGCAGAGCCCAGAATTACATAGGCAATCGGCACTGGGTGAAAATGGGTTACAAAAATCGTGGGATAAAAATTATAAGTAAAAAAAAAAAAACGGGCGGTTTGATCCGGTCTAGGCGGAAACCACAAGCAGAAGGTAACATGGCATTGGTTAGACCTCCCTTTGGTTAGACCAACTAAACCTAACCTTAACCCTAACCCTAACCCTAAACAATGGTCTAACCAATCCCCGCCGAAGAAGGGGCGTCGCTTTGTTTTGGTTCCCTCC
Organism: Nannobrachium achirus; assembly: GCF_963921795.1. Lineage (NCBI taxonomy): Eukaryota > Metazoa > Chordata > Actinopteri > Myctophiformes > Myctophidae > Nannobrachium > Nannobrachium achirus. Next base: position 62,333,015 of record NC_137833.1, read on the forward strand.
GTTTGTTTCCCCAATCCCTATTAAAATGCTCGAGTAGCCTAGTGTAGTCTTGACAGTCGCTAACAGTTGGACTGAAAGATGCATATACCAAACAGATTTCCCAAAAGCAAAACTACTCCGCATCAAGGGGTTTATTAGGTAGGCCCTAAAAGTATGTCCTTTGGTGCAGGGGAATATTTTGGGGTAAAACTATATCCGGTTTGGTAGTTCCGGCCAAAGTGTAGTCCGTCTAGGACTACAACATGACGTAAAGTGGTTTCCGCTCCCGACAGGATCAAACCCCGAAAAGTGAAGTGATCCCAGACTAGGTCTGCCCAGTCCACCAATGTTTTTTAATCCTTGCTTAAAACTCACCTATTTCACGCTCATCTTATCGTATGGTTGCTTTTATTACGTACACTTTATGTGTTTTGTGTTTGTGTTGAAACTTGTTTTACATGTAGCCTATATGCTTTTGATTTGATTTTTTTGCTCCTGCTCTGTACAGCACTTTGGTAAATTTCGGTTGTTTTAAATGCCATCAAACTAGACTAAATTACTAAAATATTACTAAAATTTGCTGTAAAAAAAAGAAGAAAAAAAAAACCCATCTCACACACTTTTTATGTTTGTTTGTTTGCTTCACCTTTTTATGCTTTGTCTTACGACAGTGTGGTACTAAAATGGCAAAAATAGCTGATCTACTGTCCTCTCCTTCTAATATACTCCTTGGAAGACACGTGGAAAAGTATTCCCCCTGCATGAAGTAACACTGCCATCTACTGGAGCAGATGACATGGCATACAATAAAATTTGCCTTAGATTGGTGAAAAAAGCACACAAATGTTTTATTCATTTAGTAAAAGTGTCACATTAAACACATGAAATGCTCTATTACAAGGAAAATGCATGTATCCAAAATGTTTAGATCAGATAGCCTATAGGCCAATTCAAATAGCCCAAGTATGAAATATATAGGGCTAACGTTGTTTATATAATTTGGCAAAGTAACTAAAGCTGTCAAATTAATGTCTTGTGATGAAGATGAAGAGATACGATGAGCTGACATGTCACTAACAGACATACGATGAGCTGATGTGTCACTAACAGACACACAGGCGACAGCGATTGACGATCACAGTCACAACCAGAACCAATCGGTGCAGATCGGTGAAGTTCCAGTTGAGAATCCAGTGTGAGTGAATCCTTTTCACTCTCTTTCCCCATTTCCTATCAGACTACTATCCTATAAAGGTATAAAGACCAAAATAAATAAAAGTTACAAATAAAAAACATGTAGATGTTCTGTGTGAGCTTCATAATGATGACGTCAGCTCATCTGATCTCCTCATCATGTGGGTTCTTGTTGACAGGAAGCTGTAGATCAGGGGTGCCCACACTTTTTTGACTTGAGAGCTACTTTTAACATGACCAGCTCGACATGATCTACCCCAAAGGAAAAAAATCACACCCGTGTGAACTGAGCGGTGGTTGTGGTGTGTGTCTGTGAGTGTGTGTCTGTGAGTGAGTGAGAGGGTGTGTGTGTTGTGACACTTGCTTTGACAATGTAAAGAATGTTTTCTCATGCCAATACGCTCCTTTGAATTGTGTGTGTGTGTGTGTGTGTGTGTGTGTGGGTGGGTGACGTGACGTAACGTTTTCGCTGTCCTCGGTGTCAAACATGTATAAATAAAAAATATATTTGTCAAAAACCTTCTGAATATTGTGCAGGACATTAAGCTTTATGTGAACTTACTCAAGATTAAAACATTTCATTCCTCATTTCTTCAGAATGTTCAACCAAACATGGCAAAACTCATATGGTGTGACTGTCCTGACCTTGTTTCTCAAAGTGGGAACTTGAATAAAACTAAGAAAAAGAATTGCTAAAAATCATTTGAAAATGAATTTAGGCTAAAACAATGTCTATTTGTGAGCCTATATCTTTTCAAAGTCAAAGCATAATGTTTTCAGTCATTTCTGATCAAAAACATTTTGTCCCCCAAACCAAAATCATTTGGTGTGACACTAGTTTGGACAAATTAAACAGGCAATTATTTGGACACCTATTGGCTAGAGAGGTCCTTCTTCTGTAAGGCTATTCAGAGTTATGATTTTAACATTTTCATGAAATGCCATCTTGTTGAAACTTTGACAAACTCACCACTTTGGATGTCTGTTGGTGTGACACCTTTTCATTAAAAAAAGCTTAAGTTATTTGAAGTTTTGGTCATATTTCCATGTAGATCTAGGTTGCTTTGTTATAGCTAGCATGCTGTTAGCATGCTAATGTGTACATAGTAGCCTCAAGGTAAACCTAAATGCAGAAAACGTAATATGGTGTGACACTTAATCATAATGGTGTGACATGTCTGCTTGTCACGCCATATGACTTGATTGTCACACCATATGATTTATACTGTATTTAACTACAGATATAACAATAAATAACAAAGTTCCATGTTTCTTTTGTACATTTAAACATTTGTTTTAAACATTTTTACATAAAATGTAATTTAGCTTCATTCAGTGATACTTCAAATTCATCAGACAGAGCAGAAACCCCTTCACAGAAACCTTAACATATTGTTTCAATCTAAACAATATTTTCTCTTTGTCTTAAACTATACATTCCATTTTCTTTTGTCAGCTGGAAAATGACAAGTGCTGAGAGAACGAGAAAGTACAGGGAGAAACTAAACAATGACCCAGCAAGGAGAGAGGAGCCAAAGGGGCGAGACTGCATTTTCTACGAAGAGCAGGAGGTTGTCTGTGGCATAGCAGAACCGCAACAAGGCAGCCGGTTTGCTACCCTCACCAAATACGACTGGCTGATGTACAATACAGTCTAAATGTATAATCTAATCTGATCTAATACTTTTGTACTTTCACTCACTGGACTGGACAGTGGACAGTGTTAAGGTAGGACCCGAGACAAAACTAGCGAAAATAGCTGATCTACAAGCTCTCAACATGTTGTGCTGCGAGAGCTTGTAGATCAGCTATTTTCGGAGTTGCGCAACCCAGCACTCTTTAGCTAGTGGAGATGTGGTGTAATGTCATGATTCCTAATTACATTTGTTCAACACAAAATGCTGTGTTCAAGTTCAGGAGACTTCGGAAAAAAGCAATTTACCTGAATGCTGAGTTCTGTTTCCACTAATTGGTGTTAATAAAATGTTGCCTTGGCTCCAAGTGTGGCTATGCGCCTTATTGTCTCTTTAGGATCCTTCTGCCGTGGGCCGGCAGAAGACTTAGGTGTGCGTAGCATTCCTGTGCACATCCTCATCATCCATCTACTACTACAATTCTTTCTTATCCCATGTTAAAGCCCTACAATAATATCCTGTTCAGAAATATTAAGGCCATGTTATCCTGGGTAATTGTTTAATCAATCAGTAAAGTTCAGTACTCACTAATAGGTAGGTTAAAGTCTGATTCCAATAAAATATCTAAAAACAAAATGTATTTCCATAAGGTTGAGAGTGAGTAGAACAAAAGTAAATAACTTTTATGCCTGCAATTTAAAGTTTTTTTTAAAACAAATTTTTTGGGGCGTCATGTCACTGACCCGTGTGTGTGTGTGTGGGGGGGGGGGGGGGGGGGGGGGGGGGGTGCCTGTGTGTGTGTGGCCTGGCCTGAACGTTTGTGTGCGAGTGTGCCTGGCCTATCCTGAACAACAGCGCCCCTCCCTTAACATGTGTGGTCATAAAAGGTCCTGCAGGCTACAGACATGCATACAGACCCACACACACCGCCACGTATAGGAGCGTTGTGACCACCACTCAAAAAGGGGCTAAGGGTAATTTGGAATAGTGGCCCTGGCATTACATATAGGACAAACTCACTTGAAATGGGAAATAGTGAGGAAAAAAGACTGGAAGTGTTTTTTTGTAAATGCTACTGACTCTTGACAACAAAGCATTGCATTGGAGGGTTTGACTACTTTAGATGACATGACAGAACTCTAATCTGGCCTACACCAAAATAATGTATTTTTTATAATAACTTTATTCTCTCGTTATTTATTTTACAATATATGTGCTGACAGGCACTTCTTCATGTCAAATAATCAAGTCACCTTATTTCAAGTGACAGATGCCAAAAAGAGGGGTTTTGTGATTTTTGTTTGTTCATATTCTTCTTTATAATTTAAATATATTTGTTTAGGGGCATGTCATGTGATCTACCTGCACAGCCTTTGTGATCTACTGGTAGATCACAATCTACCTTTTGGGCAGCCCTGCTGTAGATCCTCCTGCCCCACATAGTGTGTGTGAGATCTGACAGGCTGGCAGGCAGGAGGATAGCAAGCTTGTAGATCTGCGGTTTTCAAAACATTGTTATACATTTGAAAACTTGTGAAATGGGGATTACATTTTGATGCCAGCGGTCATCGATATGTCCGTACACGGGCAAGACTTGTCCTTGTCCGTGACAAATTGTAGATTTTATTTTTACAAAACATTAGAATGTTCTAATTTTGATCCTAAGACCCCATTACTGAATGTCAGTTCTCCAGGTTTTCTTCAGAATACGTATGACACCGATGTATGATTTACTACGGAACATTATGAGTCCACTATACTAGTAGTTCTCCGATTTTAACATAAGGGATTAATTTTAAACCTGCAGGAGAGGTGGTTTAAGTGGAAACATGGCAGCATACATCAGATGGCTTCATGAAAATGAACGAGTACTGCAAAGAAAAATAAGGGACCGCCAAAACCCAGTGGAATACTACGATGATAAGAATTCAGGAAGCGGTACAGATTCACTAAAGTGTCTGTAATGACAATAGTTGATAAAATCAGGCCTGTGATTGAACATGCTACTGACAGGAATGCAGTTATATCACCCTTGCTGCTCTTTTATGCAACCGGTTGTTTCCAGATGTTGGATGGGGACCTTGTTGGGGTACATGATTCAACGAGTAGGATTGTTGCAAGGGTATCACAAGCAATTGCGTAATTGAAAAACCAGATATAAGATTTACTCCAACAAGAGAAACATCTGCTGGTTTTTACAGAAAATCTGGTTTTCCAGGAGTGCTAGGAGCAATTGACTGTACTGACTTCCCCATTCAAAACCCTGGTGGAGCAAACGGAGAGCTGTTTCGCAACAGGAAGGGACACTTTTCTATTAATGTTCAGCAGGGACGTGCTGGCCATTGAGAAAAGCGGGACAACTCCCGAACAGCCGGTTCATTCCCGGCCGGTCCAGGCCGGCCATTAGGAAAAAAATGTCAGGCAGAAACCTCTTATCTCCAAGTTTCAAATTTGTAAATTTTTTCGCAAAGCAAAGCCCTGCTTCATCATACAAGGCCGTTGCACAAAAGTAGTGAAAACAGCAGATCTACAACCGTGAGGCGTTGTGTGCTTGTAGATCAGCTATTTTCACTAGTATAAATCATTTTTAAAATGATAAATACAAAACAAACGGTTTTGGACATACAAGGTTTCCACCGACAACAACAAAATATAACTCATGTAATTGGCCCACTGGCTTGTCACTTGTCATGATCTGAAATGGCAAAGTAGCAGCAGCGCTATAGAGAGAGATCTCTCTCTATAGCGCTAAGGGTGCCGGAAAAAATCGATATGAATCGATTATCGGTTTCAACACGAGCGATACGGCCGCATCGATGCGCATTTACCTGTATCGGTCCAAATCGCGGCCGTATCGGTCGATGTATCGGTCCTAAAGTTATTAATCGGATTAATCGGATTTTAGCAATAAATAATTAACCTGCTGTGAAAATCTGAACTTACTTACTCAGCGTTTACTGTTACAAATAATGAATTCAAACGTGAGCGCTGCGTAAACACAGTGCAACGCTGCTTGCATGAAAGCCGCAGATCTACAAGCCCACAGCTCATTGCGTTGCGACTGGGTGTAAACATATAGATCTTCTATTTCTGGCGCAGGGCACGGAGAGTACAAATGACGCCACAACTGTGCGACACAACAAGCGTAAACATAACATTACAAGCAGCATGGCTGAAGCAGCAGAGCCTATTTACAGTGCGGGGTCCCATCTTAAATCCTTTGTTTGGAAGAAGTTTGGATTTTACAAGAGAGGAGGAAAATTGGACAAAACTAAGGCCATTTGTATGATATGTAGAACGGAGGTGCCATTCGTTAGCAGCACGACAAATCTGAAGACCCACTTGGAGAGACATCATCACATCACTGAAGAGAAACCAGATGTCGCCAGCACTAGTAAGGACGTGCAAGACACGAATCTTAAACAGTTTTTCCAGGGACAACCACTTCCCCCGAACTCACCGAGAGCAAAGGCAATCACCGCAGCTATCGCCCGTTTTATTGCAATGGACTTACAGCCGTATAGTGTGGTAGAGAATGATGGCTTTCGTGAATTGATTAATCTGTTAGAGCCGAGGTACGTGATACCAAGTAGACAGCAAATGACCGACACATGTGTGCCAGCATTGTACGATAAAGTCAGGGAGGAAGTTCAACAAGGATTGGATGATGCAGAGAATGTGACTTTAACATCAGATGCCTGGAATTCGCTTGCAGTTAATTCTTATGTGACGATAACAGGGCAGTACATTACTCCAGAGTGGGAATTAAAAAGTCAAGTTTTACAGACAAGAGTTTTCAATGAATCCCACACAGGGAAAAACATGGGTGCTTTACTGAAAGATGCATGTGATGAATGGAAAATTGCTGCTAAAGAGCCAGCCCTGGTAACTGACAATGCAAGAAACATGATTGTAGCTGGATCGGAGGCAGGGCTATCTCCGCACCTCGGTTGCTTTGCTCACACAATAAATCTAGCCTCTCAGAAAGCCTTTAAAGTGCCCACTGCTGCAACTATGCTGGGCAAAATGAGAAAGATGGTTGGTTTTCTGCATCGCAACACAAGAGCAGCTGAAATCCTACGGGAGAAACAGAAGCAAATGGGCGCAGTTTCCAAGTCAAAGAAACTAATCCAGGATGTTACCACCCGCTGGAATAGTTCACTGGATATGGTGGAGCGCTTCTTGGAGCTGGAACCTGCAGTCACTGCCACACTCACGTCAAGGGAGATCAGAAAAGGGGAGGAGGTGAACAAGAACGCTCTTAGTAACACTGATCTTTTGGATGCTGAAGACATAGTCAGAGTGATGTCACCTGTTAAGATCATGACCACTGCTATGTGTGAGGATGAGCAGCCCACAGTCTCAATCATTGCCCCTCTCCAAGCTAAACTGTTTAAGGACTTTAAGGCATCTGATGAGGACACATCACTCATTGCTGACATGAAGAAGGCGTTCAGGGATGACTTTGAGAAATGCTACACGGACGTCCAGGACCTCCTCTACACTGCATCTGCTCTGGACCCCCGCTTCAAGATGTTGCCATTCCTGAGTGACCACGAGACTGAGAGGATCTTCATAAAGCTGACAGCTGAAGCTGCTGCCCGGGCCCAGCACAAGGTAAACCCCCTAACAAACACACTCATCCACTCAACACAGTATAAATTATTATTTACTTCTTTTTTTGCTAATATGCACACCAGTTACCAGTTAAATAAATTAAATGTTGTTATAAGTGGTAAACATTTGTCAGATTTTTAATCATCTGTGCCTTTATACATCATCATTTGTTGTCATTAGGAAGCAGTGAATACAAACAGTCCAGGACATCCAGTGGAGACAGATCCAGCTCAGAGAGACCCTGACCCTGACCCTGCTCCTGCTCCTAGAGAGCCAGAGATCCAGGATGAGCCAACAGGTGTGTTTTTATTCACTCTCTGATCAGATTGAGATGTGTTTTAAGGTGTGTTTTAATTCACTGTAAGCTGACTGAGTGTGTTTTCATTCACTGTAAGTAGATTGAGAAAGTGTTTTTATTCGCTGAGAGCAGCTTGAGATGGAGAGGTCTTTTATTCACTGTAAACGGATGTATTTCATAATTGTAATGTGAAATAAAAGCTCTCAAGCGTGATGGCATAGAAAATTATGAATAATACATACTACAGTAATTGATTTTGTATTTCAGATGATGATCCTCCTCGTAAAAAGCAGAAAACTGGGGCACTGAGTCTGCTTTTCGGTGAAACCTTCCAAGTGAGGGCAGCAGCACCACGATCTTCAAGGGAGAAAGCTGCAGAGGAGGTCACAAGGTATTTTTTTAAACTGTAATCTTTTATTTTCAGTCCAATATTATTATTAGCTTTAGTCTAATTATTATCCTGTGTAAGTGTGATGAATGTGATTTATTTTAATTGTTAGTCTTGTGGAACATACCACAGTAACATTGCATTGCTTAGTGCTTCACTGCTTACTGCTTGAACCTGCATGAGTGAATAACACATTTTCTTGATTCTTAAGGTACAGACAGCGGGATCCTATAGACCTGAGTGACGACCCTCTAGCCTGGTGGAAAAAACAGGTGGACCTACCTCTGCTGTCATCTCTTGCAAAGAGATACCTCTGTATACCAGCCACCAGTGTGGCATCAGAAAGAGTTTTCAGCACCGCTGGAGATATTGTTTCTGCCAAACGTAGTGTACTCGATCATGAGCATATCGATCAATTGATTTTCCTTTACAAGAATATTTACAGGCCGCCTAAGCCTAAAAAAGAAAAGAAAGTAGCTCAAGCCAATGCATGACATGTCACAGCATTATGTGACTGTATTATACAGTGTTAGTTGCAGCTTTGCACTGTACAATAGTAAACATTAAACAGCTAATGCTGCACTCAGATTGTATCAGGGAAATACAAAGGAACTTTAAAAAAGTTATAATTTCTATATCAGTTTTATTTTTCAGCCCCATACAAAGAAAAAAGCATGTGGTGTGGTATTTTGAAGAAGACAATGATGTAATGCCAGAAGTGTGAACTCTAAATAAATACTAGGAAAACTACAAGTAAAAAAGAAAAGAAAGTAGCTTAAGCCAATACATGACATGTCTCAGCACATGTGACTGTCATACAGTGTTAGTTGCAGCTTTGCACTGTACAATAGTAAACAAACAGCTAATGCTGCATTCAGATTGTATCAGGGAAATACAAAGGAACTTTAAAAAAGTTATAAATTGTATGTCAGTTTGTTGTTTTTTTTGTCAGCCCCATACAAATAAAAAAGCATGCAGTGTGGTATTTTGAAGAAGATAAGATTAATATGATGTAATGCCAGAAGTGTGAACTCTAAATAGGAAAACTACAAGAAAGTTACCTCAAGCTCTTTTCTTGTTATTCTATTCTCTCCTCAGGAAGAATACAGTTTACCTCAGGCTCAAGCTTTATCCATGAAAATGGTATAGTTCTGTAGCTAAAGTGTGAATGTTTTGTCACTTTCCACAGTGTAATGTGTATCTTTGCACTCAAATGTTGCACTTGCTGTACTGTTGTTAGTACTTTACTTGTTACTTTAAGACATGGGTGGAGGTCTCTTTGAATGTTTTGTTATTTTATTTACTTAATATAACACTTTTATAGTTTTATTTAATTTATCTGATCTGTGGCATTACTGAGGAATTATGTCATATTTGTGTTTTCAGTGTTATTTAGGAGTTTGCAAAGTACAATAATTGTACTGTACTGAGGCCTTAAGGGATAAGCCTTTTCTTTTGTTGCTCATATTTCTCCACCTGACTAACTGTAAAAGGTAAGCAAGCAGTAAGCACTAAGCTCTAAAAATGGGTGTGTGAGAAGACTTCCATTCCATGTCAGTGTGTTTCTTGTACTAGTACAGTAAGTATTTTTTGTATCTACATGTCTGTGTCTATTTAAAATAAACACAATGACGTGATACTGAAATGATTCATTTGCCATCCATCTTTCTTTCTATTATTCTGTTAATCTGTAGTCTTGACATATCTATTATTTGAAGGTCAGCCATGCTACTTTATAGATCAAGTTTCTTAATTAAAAATGGAAAATGTATGTTTCATTAAACGTAAGTATCAGATCACACCGTATCGCATCGAATCGTATCGAATCGTATCGTATCGAATCGAATCGTATCGAATCAAATTCCACAAAATCGAAATCGTATCGAAATTGCACCAAATCGAATCGTATCGAATCGTTCTGTATGTAAGCCGTATCGTTTCCGAATCGAATCGTTAGCCCATGTATCGGATACGTATCGAATCGCCTTGTAGGGGATGGATACAATGAGGGCCTCTCCAACTCTTTTTTCCCGGGCTGAATCAGGGGCCGAGCATGTCCCTGATGTTCAGGTTGTGTGTGACGAGGAGGCCCAAATCAGCAACATTGTAGCTCGTTGGCCAGGAGCAACACATGACAGCCGGATTTATGATAACAGCCACCTCTGTGCTCTCCTTGAAAGTCAGGAATTTCAAGGTCATCTAGTTGGTGACCTTGGATATGCCTGCCGTGCCTACCTGATGGCACCCATTTTGCGCCCTCAAACACGAGCAGAGAGACGGTACGATACCAGCCACATTGCAGGCAGAGGTCTTGTGGAGAGATTGATTGATTGATTTTTATTTGGATATCTTTTAGCCATCGGCTACTCTTCCAAGAGTCGAGCAAACACAAGAATACATTACATTACAGCATTCATAATACAATCATAATACAAATATGAGTTTCATCATAAGGATCAATACAGTTCCACTCACTCTTTCACACACACACACACACACACACACACACACACACACACACACACACACACACACACACACACACACACACACACACACACACACACTACTAGGCCTATCGCCAGGGGCGTAGCACCAAATTCTGGGCCCCTAGGACAGAAATCTGTATGGGCCCCCGGGGGGGCGGCCAGAGAGGGGCCAGCCAACACAGAGGGGCGTATTAGGCTAGTCAATCTAAGGTTTGACCCAAAATAAAGAAAGAAAAGTGATGACTCATCACTAAACCATAGTTCTATGGGTCCATTTTTAGCCCAAGGAATGTTTTTTTGTGCAAAACAAATGCTTGCAATGTATTCAGAATCATAAAAAAAACCCTAGTTAGACCCCACGCATGCTACTTAAAGAAGATTTTTTTGGGGGTCTTGTTTTCCTGTATAGTAAGTGAATGGACCCAAACTTGAACCCCCTGAATTTACCTTGATCCACTAAATATATAATTCACAACTTTTAATATGTTATTTGGATGACCCTAAGGATCATAAAAAACCTTGAACCATTACTATTGCAATTTATTTTGGGTCAGGCCCTTTTTTAGCTTAGATTGACTGGCCTAATCATCACATGTGTTCTATCCATCTGTCATTCAATGTTATATGAGATACTTCAATGGTTTCCTGTGTAAATAACTGCAGCAATGTAGGACTTTCCTAGGATCTCCTTTTAGTTGAACTGTACCGTCATGAAACTGTACCTTTTTCTATACAAACTTATAATAAAGTCTTCAATCAATCAATCAATTGACATAAAGTAATAAATAAAATCAACCAACAAACTCGTTTCCTACAGAGGATCGCCCCGATGGTCAATTTCAACACACTGAAGACCATAGCTGGTGCAATAATCCAGCCCCTCTTTGACTACGGAGTCCACGTATGGTATCGTGACACCCCACAAGCCCTGAAAACTAAACTCCAAACAGCCCAAAATAAACTAATTAGGGTGCTTAAACTTCCCTATCAGACTCACCTCACCGCTACTCACCAGTTAAGAGTGGGGTGGCTCAGAGTAGATGACAGAGTACAGCAACTTGCAATGGGCCTGGTGTACAAGATACACTACACCACTATGATACCCAAGTACCTGTCAAAATACTTATAAACATTAAGGATGTCCATAATTATAACACCAACTCAATACCTATTCTGAAATGATGATTTAGCACAACAAGACAATGAACTTGACAAGACAATGAAGAGCAGAGGCAGAGGAAGCCTATTTGTTGTCATTATGGTTGGTTTTAAATACCTAACCACAATCATTTTGGATCTATTTGATTAATTAGTACAGTAAGGTAAGTAAGGTAATCAAAGGTATATAGAGTAGGCCTATATGTATATTTTTATACAGGACATATTTGATGCAGGACAATAATTATTTGAATAACAATAAGGGAATATCAGTGAATAATAATACTTTAAAATGATATTTTTACAATTCCTTTTTAATTATTATTTTTCAAAATTTAGATAAAATTAAAGCTGCAAGCAGCAATGACCGGGCCCTCGCAGCTCTACCCACGTCACAAGGGGTAACAGCCAATCAGAAGAGGGGACGGGATTAAGTTAAACCAATTAAGGTGAAGGACTCTTAATGAAGTCATATGACACCAGCCACAAGTCTGTACGACAAACGGTTCATGAGATATAGAGGCACTTCCTGTTTGGCGAAGGTCACTTCCTGTTTTGGCGAAGGAAGCGGCAATTAAAGTTAAGGACTCTTAATCAAGTCATATGACACCAGCCCCGAGTCTGTATGACAAACGGTTCATGAGATATAGAGGCACTTCCTGTTTGGTGAAGGGCACTTCCTGTTTGGCGAAGGAAGTTTGATCACTGTGTGAAATCCATTGACTCCAGTGAGAAGTTGGTCAATTCTTTAAAAAATCATAACTTTTGACAGGAATGTGCTAGAGACTTACTTTTTTTTTCTAAATGCTCAGACTTTTCGAGGGCCCTGGCACCTTGGGCCCCCCTACCTCAGTCTAACTTTCCTAGGCCCTTCAGCGCCACTGCCTATCGCACCCCTAGGATGCCCATAGTGGACTCTGCATGGCAGGGGCGTCCCCTCCCTGAGCCATGCCTAGACCTGGCCGCATACCAAAACCAATTTATTAGAAAAACAGAAATACACATAATAATAATAGTAAAATATAGCTGCAAGCAGCGATAAAGTGGCCAAGGTCAAAAACACCTCAAATCATGAACACAGCCTGCAATGTGCGTGAAATCTTGCAAGCACATTCCCAATAGGTCAAGGAACAGATACCACCCTTCTCACATTGGCCTGTTATAGCGCCACCAGCGGGTCAACTTTTGCACAACACATTTTTGGAACAAAATGGACCAATCTTTGACGTCAGTAACGTCAGAGAGAGCACTGCCTGCGATCTTGACATTTTGTACTTTTATAGCCATTGTTTTCTGGCTTGAAGCGAGCCCACAATTGTTTCGAAGGAACAATATTTTCTAGTGATTGCATGTTATAATTGCAACTCAAACTCTCACATGATATAAATGATTATAGAAATGATTTGTGCCAAAGACCTTTTTTCACAAACATTTAAGTGTAACCAGTAACGTTAGGTAAGGCTTTTCCATTCACCTCTGATTCTGTCCTTGACAGATCTTTCACTGACTCATATTTTTTTATTCTCTAATTTCTCTAACTCTAATAAAATGTGATTTGATGAAGGGTTGCAAACTGTAAAACACCCACAATAATAACCATTATCCACTGCTAATGTCTGGACTGTTAACAAGGTTGAAAAAAGGTTGTTTAACTGATCATTGGGCTACTTAAAATACATGCACTCCCTCCTCTCTCCAGCAGGGGTCAGTGATGACTGGCTGGCTGCATCTGTGAAAAGACAAGCCTTCAGTTAGAATGAAATCAATAAGAATCATTTGATTAACTGTGGGGGGGGGGGTAATGGGTAATGAACTGCATTCTCAACCCCATTAACTCAGTATTCTGACTGACTAGTCTGTGACAACTGTAATGTTGGGAGAAAAATACATCAATCTGAATCACAGCAAAGTGCAAACAGATAGGGCCTGCCCTGGTGGGTTCAGTTTTATCTGGTTATCTGGTTTAATCTGCTTTAATTCAATTCATACATCTTTACACACCATAGTCTGAACTCTTGTGTGTGCACTAGTTTGATAATCATTTATAATAGGCCTACATAGGCCTAACGTTATGATGGTTTCGTAAATGAACGAACAAGTATTTTGAACAAATCAATTCTGTGTCTGATATGTAACTACTGGGTCAGTCTGTCTGAACCGTACTGACTTCCTGGTGTTTCTACTCCAAACTATATGTACTCTGTACATGAAGTGATTTATATCTGTGATGATATTTGAATGTTTTTGATGCTACTTTATATGTTGATGAATTGAATACCAAGGACCCCAATGGAAACAAGACCGCAAGGACTTATTATTTGCTTAAATCCTTTTAGACAAAGTGTTTAGACTGTACTCATGTTGTTTACATTTCTGTCTAATAACATATTCAATCAATCAATCAAACTACTACTGTTTTCTCACATGCTCACTGCATTCTGCCAAGCTGGTGCTGCCATGGTAGGGGCGGGTAGGGACAGATTTTGCCAACCTCAGGTTGCAAAGCACATTCTAAAAGCATGACGAGCTCAACAGCCAAGGAGCGAGCGAGGTCAGACTGAATCAGATTTATAAGACTAATTTATAGATAGGCTTTAGAATGGACACACAGTCTCCTGGAACAAGATCAGATTACTTCCTCTACAGAGGATGATACTTCCTACTCTGTTCTTCCACAAAAGATAATTACTTCTTCTTTGACACATAGAAATAATTCTCCTTCATGTAAACACGCACGCACGCACGCACACAAGCACACACGCACACACACACACACACACACACACACACACACACACACACACACACACACACACACACACTAGCTTTTACCTCTGCTAGAAATGCATCCTACTTAACTCTATCCGTGCCAGAAGCAAAAATGGCTCCAAGGTCCATGTGCCAAGATGTTGTATGTTTTTCTTTGTTGTTGAATGAAAAAAAAATGTTTTTGGCGGGGCCCACTGATCGGTCACAGAAACAGACACAGTCGTTGTGATTCAGTGGCAAAAATAATTTTGTCAATCGGACAAATGGTTCCAGAGATAGAGCTGAATGAATCAAAAAAAGTGTCCACCAGCTAGAATGAACACACATTTTCTCAAGCAGCCACACGAGGGAGCCAACACACAAACAGAGAAAAGCATCTCTCTGATCTCAGGTCATTTTGACATCTTTTCAAAAAGGAATAAAGATGTCACGTCATTGGCACACAGGGCCCTTTGAAAAAAGACGTGTGTGTGTGTGTGTGTGTGTGTGTGTGTGTGTGTGTGTGTGTGTGAATGGGTGGATGTAATGAATGTGTGTGTGAATGGGTGAATGTAATGCATATGTGTGAATGTGTGAATGTAATGAATGTGTGTGTGAATGGGTGAATGTAATGAATGTGTGTGTGAATGGGTGAATGTAATGCACAATCTCTGTAAAGTGCCTTGGATAAAGGTGCCCTATAAATGCACCTTTTACATTAAGTGTTTATAGTTAAGTCTTCTTTATTTAAACAGGGGTTACTGAATAAGCATATTTTTTGTATAAATGTGTGTTTGTGTTGAACAGGAAGAGGAAGTGAACGTGGATGTTGTGGAAGGAGGATTCTCACCTTCAGTTGGTCGTTGGCACCGGGATACGACCTGATAAGAAGAGATTAAACATTGATAAGACATTATGATTAAAATATAAGACAGACAGACAGACAGACAGACAGACAGACAGACAGACAGACAGACAGACAGACAGACAGACAGACAGACTCATTCAACTCCACCTAGCATCAACATATCAGTCTAATTAAACAAGCTGTCAGTGTCCGTGTAGATCTGACCTCTCTTCTTCCACTGGTAGCAGATTAATTAATTAAACATTAATTAATCATGTTAATCACCTCCTCTCTTCCTCCACAGGAAGTAGATGAATCCAGACAGGAAGAAGACCAGACCCAGAACCAGACCTGCTGCTCCCAGAGCCAGCTTGTTCTTCACTCCATCTGGCATGGAGTCATCTGGTAATAGAAATGTGATATGATATTAATGATATTATATTATTACAGTAGAGTCATCTGGTAATAGAAATATGATATGATATTAATGATATTATATTATTACAGTAGATTAAAACACTGTGTTAATTCTTCACTCCATCTGGCATGGAGCCATTTACATCTGCAGTTTGTTCTATTTCTTGGGGGTGGTGTTTGGAGGGAGGAGGAAACGTAACCTTGTTGTCTTGAACCATGACAGAAATGCTCTGTCTAAGAGATTCACACCCAGAGCACTGTTAATGGAGCAGCATTTAACACAGCAGTATGTTATCCATAACAATAACACTACTATGTCCACCTGTCAGCATGTTATCTGATCATATCAAACAACAAGACCCTGACAGAGTGTTATATGATCATATCAACAATATGACCTGGGTGTCCCGCCTGCTGCTGTATGGATGACTGACTGGCCAAGCCTGATTTAAAAAAAGAAAACAGCAATGACAGCAAACCTGAGGGAAACACTTTTCTAAAGCACTTATACCTGAGTTGACTCTCTACTGGGAGCACTTTTTGTCCACAGACACCACATTTCCCCCCATAATAGCAGATCTCCCCAGAACATGGATGGAAGTGGTTACTGTGTTGTATAGCCTACTGCAGGGGTGCCCAAAAGGTAGATCGTGATCTACCAGTAGATCACCAAGGGTGTGCAGGTAGACCACATGAGAATGCCTCTAAACATATATAATTAAAAAAATATATATATGTCAATATGACATCAAGAAGGGCCTGTCAGCTCCTTTCAAGGCTTCTAAAGTAGGCAAATCTCCAATGCAATACTTTGTTCAAGAGTCAGTAGCATTACAAAGAACCCCAAGACCTACCACTTCCATACCGAATGGGATGAAGACATTTCCCCCAGTATTTCCCATTTATTTCCCCCTTACAGTAAGTGTGTTTGTCTAGAATGTAACGCCAGTGCTGCTATTCCAAAGCCTCCCTCAGGCCCTCAGCTAAAACATTTTGGATGGGTAGATCATGTTGAGCTATTCATTTTAAAAGTAGATCTCACCTCAAAAATGTGTGTGCACCCCTGGCCTACTGTATACTTATGTTTACTGTCAGGTGGAAACCTCATATGTCCAAAAGGTTTCAGTCATGATTACAGTATAGATTACAGTAATAGATTACAGTAATAGACAAGACTGCACCTCTAACGAGGAGCAAACTTGCGCCTTCTTTCTGTCGGTGTAGGTGTTAACTGTTCTAAAGGTAGTTTAAATGGTACACAAAGAGCACTGTTAAAATGATACTCTGAGGGTCCGCCACTCTAGAATCTAAGACTGAGGTCCCTCAGTCGGATGCGAGGTCCCTTTTCTCAATGGTGCTTTGAGGGCAACTTACAGTAAATTAAATGCAAAGACCAACGTTGAAATGGTGTTTTGAAGGCAGTTACAACTATTATAATAATATTTACTTCAATTTCTATTTTCATAATGAGAGTTTTGAAATAGTCAGAGTAATTTATTATGTATTTTTTTTACTTCATAATGATGACGTTATATACGTCATTAAATATCTTACAACAATGTTGAGATGTTCTGAAGGCAGTTACTCATTGCTGTTCTAAAGGTAATTTAAATAGGTGTCATGGTCTGGGTCCCCACAGACCATGTCTGCTCAATAGCCCCGTTTACATGCACGCATATAATCGTATTAAAAACAAGATTTTAGATAAACCCGATCTAATTCTGCATGTATACACCTAAATAAACCCGATCAAAACCAACACGATTTAAATTCTGATCGGATGCAGAGGGGTGGTCTAGACTTTTTTACGACCCGATCAAAAGGAAAATCCTTCCATGTATACACCTAACCCGATTAGAATGTGACATGTTCTTTCAGCGCAGGCTTCCTGGCCATTTATTGTGGCACTTTTTGTGATGTTTCACCACATCTTTTTTTTTTTTTTTTTTTTTCAATCTATAAATGTGCAGACTATCTGTGTAGCCTGCCTACGTTAGTGTGCGTGTTTGCGTGCGCTCACGCGAGTCCCAGCTAAGACTCCTGTCTCAATTGAGAAGAACCGTAGGCTAGAGATCTTCACGGGTCCAAAAAATGGTCCCGAAAACTAAATGGACCGTCAAATTTTGACCGATTCCGACCAGTTATGAAACAATAATCAAATTACAAAACCAAACCTGAGTGGCCCGTAACGGTCTCGTCCGATTCCGTCCCGTTCCGACGTTCATTCTTTTTTTACAGACGGAAACCCGCGACATGTTGTCCCGAAATCCTTTTATTTCCGAGGTTCCGAGAGACCCGACCATTTAATCATTATTAAAAACCCTCTTTTATGTAACTCACTGCAGCCGTGCAGCGTGCTGTTAACTGATTGACGGGCAGAAGAAGGCTGCCAAGGAATCTATAATATTAAGATCGAAACAAAAGTCAGGGATAAAGGAATAGACCTACTTATAGGCTACTTTCTAACTACAGTCATTTTCGGTTTGTTTGACATGTTTAACTTGTACGCGGTCGCGGGTGCCTTCTCATCAAAAAATAGCCGATCTACAAGCTCACAACGCGTCTCAAATCCTGGCAGCAGGCTACGCATCACGTTAAACTGATCCTAGACCAGCATTATCATCTCACTTACACAGCCATTCATTCATCTCGCGGCCTCACGGCTAACAGACCTGATCCTAGGTCAGCCTAAACACAGCACACACGAAACAGAACTCCAGTAGTTCGGTGAGAGAAAGAGAAAGATATTCTAGCGCGACTGGACGCTACGACGTCCTCGTTCATCTATCCTCCTGTGCGTCTTTGCCCAGGTCAGATTGATCTGGCCACTAACTAATTGTCTTCTTGCGATCATAAATAGCCTAAGAAACCACCAGCAAAACATCCTATATTCTTCATCAGATAAATAATATTTAAAGGGGACTCGGGTAAGTGGATATATAGCTAAGAGAGTCAATTTTAAAAGTATTACATACTTTTTGTTTATTATCGTGAATGCACTTGTCCATGAATATGTTCTATGGGCCGTCGCCCGTCGGGAGCAAATATGGATTGTGACGTGATGATGATATAGGCCTAATACATACAGAACAACGCACATCCCCAATAATCTAATTAAAAGAGCATTGCAGCTTATTGTTTCACTTTGGTGGGGCTGCATGTGTATTTGCATAGGCTCCATTATTATTATTAATGGATACAGGGAAATGCGATCTATTTAATCATTTGCGTCACAACACGATTTAAAAGTGGGCACATGTAAACACCAGATCGGATTGATCTCACCCCATGTAAACACTTGATCCAATACCTTCAATCGGGTTTATTTAGATCAGATTGGAATGAGGCTGTCATGTATACACAGCTATTGTCCACTCCCAAATCCCATTCCACCTCTCAGCCCTTGTTACACACCTGTCCACAATACCTCATCATCCCAGCAGTGCCCTGCCCTCGACACACCTGTGACCACTCCTGTAATCACCTCTCACTATAAGACTGGACTCCTACCACACACACATTGCCAGTACATTGTTTGGATGTCACCCTGCTCTGCCTTGGACTTGTTTCACAACTTTGTAAGGTTTGCCTTTTGTTGGACTTCCTAAGTTAGCATACTGCCTTTGTGCTTTAAGTATTGCTTTATGGACTTATGGATTCATGCCTGTGTTGTGATTCATGACTTTGCCTTGAGAAGTGCTTTTGGACTTTTTGCCTGCAACTTCTACTTTATGTTTGTATGCTTAGTCTCTTGAATAAATCCTTATTTTGAACTATTCCTGCTTGTGGCTCTGCATTTGGGTTCAGTCTTCTGCAAACCGTGACAGAATGTACTGGCCAAAATGAACCCAGCAGAGCTAAAACTTTTTCGCCGCTGTCCGGTGAGGCCAAGACTCAACAGCTGTCCAGCATCTACAAGCCTCCGCTGCCCAGCGTGCCGGAGCCAGAGCCCGTTTTGCTCAGCATCCTGGAGCTAGAGCCCTGCCTGCCCTTTTCCTGGCAAGATTTTGGAGTTACCAGGGAGGTCTTCTACGAGGACCCTGAGTTCCTGGAGTCCCTTGCCATTGCTTGGAAGATTGTCCCTGAAATGGCCCACCACATGGCAAAGTTCAGGTGGCATTATGGTGTCGGTTGCTCTCCTCAGTTGGCTCTTCATGATCCCGTCGCTGGACCTGCTGTCGACCTGCCAGAGCCTTTGCCCGCCGTCTGCATCGGCGACCTGCCTGGGTCCTCTGCACACTCACCGGCTGTATCTGCTGCTGACCTGCCAGAGCCCTTGCAAGCCATCTCCCTCGATGACCTGCCTGCACCCTCTCACCAGCTTCGACTGCTCTCTTCGCATTCAATCGGACTTTTTCACCATTTATCAGACGTTTGAATCCACGGGGTATCCACAGAGTATCCAGTTTCGTCGCGGCAACTCGGCTCGCTAGCGCTCGCCTCGGTGGCGACTCACGGGGGTCTTCGGCGCTCAATACCGCGCTGCTCCGTCGGGGTCTGTGGCGTGGAGCATTACACCGGGGAACAGAGAATCCATGGCCTCTAGTTCGATGCTGGAATTCAGCTCAGTTTTTGTTATTGTGTACCTTTGAGGTTGACCACTAGATGTCGACATTTCACTACTAATCAAACCACTGTTTCATTGTTTTGATCAACCGTCCACTCCGTCCACTGTGAGATACCGGGATACCCAGAATTGAGTATCCGAGATACCAGACCATTCAAACACTTGAAAACACTTGTTAATTTCTCATTCAATGCACTGAAATCATTCGAAACAGGTGCTCTGAACCCACAGCAGCCCTGTCGGCTGACGACATCTCATCCGAGCATCCCGGCCGCCCGCCTGACGACACCTCGTCTGAGCGTCCCGGCCACCCACCAGACGACACCTCGTCCACCTCAGCCCAGCATCCTGGTCATCCACCAGACGATGATCCTGTTGCTTCTGCCTCGTCTCAGCATCCGGGTCGTCCGCCGGATGAAACCTTGTCTGCCTCGAATCAGCATCCAGGCCGGCCTCCTGACGTCACTGACCCAGCCCTGGTTCTCCATCCTGGCCGGCCTCCTGACGTCACCAGCTCCGTCTTGGTCCATCTTCCTGGTCGTCCACCTGATATCTACGATGCAGCCTCGGTCCCTTGCCTCCAGACTCCCTCCACCCACCCTGCTTCCTGGTCCGGGCCAGCCTGGTAGGACGTCTGGAATCCGTCCCTTGAGAGGGGGGTACTGTCATGGTCTGGGTCCCCACCAAGCCCCCAGAACCCTGGGGGCGCCCTGAAGCAAAAAGTACATGGTGGCCGTTTGAGGTACTGCAGTTGGGGCTACTGTTCAAACAGTTAGTTCAGTTGAGGCAGATAGCCCCCCGCTACCCCCGCCTCCCCGTTTCTCGCTCCCCGACCGTCGCGATTGGCTCAGAAGCCAAATAGTAGCCCCACTACGTCACGTTTCAGAGGCGTTTCAAACGCGGAAGTACGCTTCATGCGCTGGGTGAGCAACTCAATGCAAGTGGACGGGCGGGGATATCAGTTGCCCTCTCTATTCTTATTATAACTCTATGGTCCCCACAGACCATGTCTGCTCATTGTCCACTCCCACATCCCATTCCACCTCTCAGCCCTTGTTACACACCTGTCCACAATACCTCATCATCCCAGCAGTGCCCTGCCCTCGACACACCTGTGACCACTCCTGTAATCACCTCTCACTATAAGACTGGACTCCTACCACACACACATTGCCAGTACATTGTTTGGATGTCACCCTGCTCTGCCTTGGACTTGTTTCACAACTTTGTAAGGTTGGACTTCCTAAGTTAGCATACTGCCTTTGTGCTTTAAGTATTGCTTTATGGACTTATGGATTCATGCCTGTGTTGTGATTCATGACTTTGCCTTGATAAGTGCTTTTGGACTTTTTGCCTGCAACTTCTACTTTATGTTTGTATGCTTAGTCTCTTGAACAAATCCTTATTTTGAACTATTCCTGCTTGTGGCTCTGCATTTGGGTTCAGTCTTCTGCAAACCGTGACAATAGGATACAAAGAGCACTGTTAAAATTATATATATATATATATATATATATATATATATATATATATATATATATATATATTAATGGTGTCCAAAATAACGCGTTATTAACGAGTTAACGCACTAGCCTATTAACGGGATTAAAATTTTTAACGCAATTAACGCAAAAAAATAAAAAAATTAAACTTTTTTTAACCTTTGAGGCTTCCGTAGCGCTCCCTCTAGTCTGCGCTCCGCATCTCAGAGTGTCAACATTAGCTATCCCAGAGCAGAGCTCACTCAGCTCAGCTCAAAGTCAGGAACGGAGCTCAAGCTCACTGTGTGTGAGACCATGAGTGTGTGTGTTTGTCTGGAAGCTGGGTTGAATGAATGATGAAAAACACAGTGGAATTACTCATCTACAGGTGCCTTTAGAAAGCAACATCCCCCTGCTGTTAGCCTGTTAGCAAGTTCGCTAACAGTTAGCCTCCAGATAGCCAGGACTACTGTCTGTAGTAGGCTACAGTATGTTAGCGGCAGCCCCCAGCTGTGTGTGTGTGTGTGTGTGTGTGTGTGTGTGTGTGTGTGTATTTAGTCAGCATTTGAGCCACAGACCACCATTTGATTAGATTTATTCTCCCAGACCCCAAAAATAAGATCTATAAGGGTCCATTTGGTTAACCAACTCTCCATCATTTAGCTGCAGTGGTGGAAAAAGTACTCACATATTTTACTTAAGTAAAACCTATACTACAATATAGAGATACTCTGTTTCAATTATAAAAGCCCAGAATTCAAAATGTACTTGAGTAAAAAGTATCCCAGATAGCAAAATATGGTTGAATCAACGTTCAAATATGGTTTGAGAGAAGTATTGAATCTACGTTGAAGCCTATCATTGAAATTATACAGAAAGTGCAAAGTTGATAACATGTTGAATCAACATTTGCTTTTCAACCATATCTGACCCTATATCAACGTTGATTCAACCATCATCTAAACATGTTGAATCAACGTTTGCATTTCAACCATATCTGACCCTATATCAACGTTGATTCAACCATCATCTAAATAAGAATTTACATACACATTTTAGTTGATTTTATATTTAATCAATGTTAAGGAATCAACATTGATTCAACCATCATCTAAATGAGAATTTACACGCACATTTTAGTTGATTTTATATTTAATCAATGTTAAGGAATCAACATTGATTCAACCATCATCTAAATGAGAATTTACATGCACACTTTAGTTGATTTTATATTTAATCAATGTTAAGGAATCAACATTTGTTCAACCATCATCTAAATGAGAATTTACATGCACATTTTACATTAAATATAAATGTTCTCTAAAATACTGTAACAACAATATTCTATGGTTAGTCCATTAGAAAATAGTTATGCTTTTCACAAGTTTCTGCTGATGTCTTAGGACTTAAATGGATTACTAGCTAGTTAAAAATTACTTCTATTAACATAATTCCCCAAATGCATATAAAAAAAAAGCTTAAGACAGAAAACATGTTTAATATTCAAATTTATTCCAAAGGCACCCCAGAATTAAAAAAAATCCTTTACAGTTCCTTACATTCACGTCAATATATATACAACTTTCCCCAAGATACATAATGTCATTGCCACACGTGTTACTGGGCGGGCGTAACCAAATGTATTTTAGCAAACCGTTATGGAATAATAATGGCAGATTTTACACTTGGTTGGTCAGAGTAACGTGTTGTGAGCTTGTAGATCTGCCATTTTCAGAGTGCAACACCAGAGCACAACGAAGCATATCCTCCACTACTTCCCTCCCTAACATTTTAGTCTAGCTTTTATTTGTTGACGAAATTGTCAATATATTTAGTCATCATAGAATGAATAGTTTATTCACTTTGAAGTGAAAAAAGGTAGACAAACTTTTTGACAGTTTGTCGACAAAATCAACACCAATTCTGGGGAAAAAAAATAGCCGATCAACAAGCTCACATCATGCCGCATTGTGAGATACTTGAAGTCACTCACTGTTAGTATCAAAATGACATTGCACCACAGCAAAACCTAATACAAATGTAACTCTTAGACTGCAGGAACATCAGTCCATAAAGCTGTTAACATTTTACTCTGAACATCAGTCCATAAAGCTGTGAACATTTTACTCTGAACATCAGTCCATAAAGCTGTGAACATTAAAGAACAATATTGTCCATGAGGACACACAGGGGGTACCCTTAAGTTTGAGCTGGGTTGGTTTGAGTTGCGTCTGCAGCACTTTGACTCCTTGGGAAGGCCTCCTCGACGGTTATGAGCAAACCGCAGCCACTTCTTAACAGTGTCTCCGAAGACTGTGGGGGTCAGTGTGCAGTCACACTGCCGAGCAGCAGCTGAAAGACAAGATTACAAAAATAAGGAAGGTGTGAGAGAGGAGACGTGCAATACATCATAGGAGTTGGATTCAAAGTGTACTATGGCTCACAAAGAGCGTAATTATGTTCTGGATCACCATCTGTCCCAAACCTGGGGTGGGATCCCCAAATTATTTGGGTTAGGGTTTTGGGTCCAATGTTTTCTCACTCAGCAGTCAATAATCCAACATACAGTATAATTGCGTACAGGGACATTTACACATGTATAAAGCAAAGATTGCGTTAGACCGGAAATTGAAAATATAAACCTCATCGGACATAAGGACCGATTGAAAATGACACAGCAGTTCATTAATATCACCGCGAATCCCTCTCTTTCTCAATGTCTCTCTCTCTCTCTCCCCCTCATCACTCTCTCTCACATGCACGTCTGGTTGCACAAATACACACGGGTTAAGTTACACTTTTTCCTGTTAATAACCTGTGTAAAATAAGCTGGGAGGTAAACGGGAGACACTTTATTGTGAAGGTAAGACAGGAAAAGATAGTTGTTGCTGGGTAGGCCTAGTTGTCGGTTTGTCATGTTGTCGCTAAACTCTGTGAGCTGCGGCTGCCTTGGTTTGGAATACGAGTGTGCAGTTTAAGTTGTACGTGAATGGACAGTCAAAATAAGTTGTATTATCAGAAATGTTTAGCCTATACATTAATTTGCGAACGGGGGCTGGGGGGAGAGAGAAGACAACAGTCCATTTCAGCGTAGAAACAAAATTCTTAGTTACATTTCCACTTTAGTTTGGGAGTAGCAACACAATCTGATGGTTGTCCTGTATCTCAGAGGTTGTCTGAACCAAAAATCTGAATTGTAAGTCATAATATATGTCAAACAGCATTCATTGAGGAGTTCTGTGTCCTCGCCTCACCAACTTTAGTGTAGTGAAAGAGTACCATCGTACCAGGGCGTGCGCTTGCTCACTGTTGGGTCTGTAGCTGTGAGGCGTGCAGCGGTGGGGTCTGACGCTGTCGAGTCTGAAGCTGGTGGTATTGGGCATCAGGGTTACTGCCACACCCTGACATCGCAGCTGAAAAACACAGTAGGATATGCACAAGGCAGTGAAGTTATTGGCATGACACTATTGTAATCTCCTCTTTCAGGACGGCTACGCTTGGCTGAAGTACAATTTACGCATTTAGCTGATGCTCTTATTCCAGAGCGACATACAATAAGCAAGGTTATGCATGAAGATCAGGGGTGCAACATATCGAACCGAATGACCCTGTACCAAACAATACAATACCACTCCACACCTACATTCCCCTGGAACCCCCTCAAGGACCCCTAGGGGTCCGCAGAGCCCACTTAGAGAACCACTACCCTAGAGGTTGGGTACCGTATTGTTAAAAGTTAAAGAAAAAATACATAGTTATAAAAATGCATTTATAAATCAAGGACATTTCTGTTTATTTTTTGTATCGAAAACATATCGAACCGTGACAACAAAATATCGAACAGAATCGAACCGTGAATGTTGTGTATCGTTGCACCCCTAAAATCAATACATACAAAACATAGCAATTCTTGTAATCTAAGAAAAAACATTGCAATCTAACTTATATGTAAGGTCAGTGAGCAGGTGCTATGGGCTATGAAGGAGTCTGAATAAGTGAGTCTTCAGACCACGGCAGAGGCTAGGGAGAGAGTCTGCTCTGCTGTTGTTAAGTACAACAGGGAGATTATTCCAGTTTGGTGGCCAGGAGGGTGAATTGCCAAGGGCGAGTTTTTGTCCTGTTTTTTTTTTTTAGTGAGGGTACTAGTCATCATACCTGTAAGGGAGATTATTCCACAGTTTGGTGGCCAGGAGGGTGAATTGCCAAGGACGAGTTTTTGTCCTGTTCTCTTTTTTTTAGTGAGGGTACTAGTCATCATACCTGTATTAACTGATCTAAGTGGCCTGGTGGGGCTCTAGGCTGTAGCAGTCCAAATCGTTAAGCTAACAGCCACCAGCGACGGGTTTCCACCCCTTTGACTGAATTCTTTGGTTCCCATGGTGATGGAGTTCCGTGTCCCTGTCTCACCAACTTTAGTGTAGTGAAAGAGTATGTATCATACCAGTGCTTGCTCGCTGTTGGGTCTGTGGAGTCTGCAGCTGGTGGAATTGGGCACCAGTGGTACTGCCACACCCTGACACCCCAGCTGAAACACAGAAGGAAATGCACAAGGCAGTGAAGTTATTAGCATGACACTAACCTCCAAAGTGAGTAAATGTATGACTTCCATTCAGCTGATGTCCCTAGTTTGACATATTGCTCTGACCCGGGGATAAAAATAATAGTATGAAAGCTAAAAGCACCGTCCCAATTTGGGGAAATCTCGCTCTTTCGAACAGTTCGACAAAGGAGCGTCAGGAGGATTAGCGACTCACCCCACGGAGGTTAGGGTTGGGTGTCGAACAGATGACACGTAGTAACAGCGAAACGCTCCCCCCAATTTTCCCTTTTCTAATGTCAAAGATAATGTGATAAAACACACTATGACGCAACACTGTAATGCAAGAATATTAATAGTTGGCCTAAAGAATACAATTGACAGAAATGTAGTCATAATGTTTATTAGCCAGCCCAAGTCTATAGTCTCATACAGGGGACCCTCGGGCCATTTTGTGTTTATCTTTTAGCATTACTTGGATAACTGTACTGCTGTACAAGCTGCAACAACCTAGTGAGAGCAGAGCAATGATTGGTCTAGTATGAGCCAAGCTGTCAGCGAGGCAATGTCAGCTGAGCTGTGTGGTTTGCTTAATCCATGTGGTAGCATAAACTGAGCTGTGATTGCGTGGTGGTCAACATAACAGATGTACTAACCCAAGACCAGTGATTCTCAAACTTAAATCTTCTTTCAGTCGATCTTCTTTCTTCAAATCTGGTATGTGATCCTGGGGAAAAAAAGAAAGAAAGGTCCAAATGAATGCCAATGCAAATAAATTGTTTAAAATAAAGTAGATGAAGTGTAGAACAGTGGTTCCCAAACTTTTCCCGAAAGAGAAATTTGATATTTGCTCAGGACCCAAACAAGTGAAAACAGCAGATCTACAAGCTCACAACAAAATGCTTTGCGCTGCATTGTGTACTTGTAGATCAGCTATTTTCACTACTTTGACAAATTTGTTTTCTAAAATATGGAATTTCTTAGATTGCTTTCATTCATTTGTTCATGAATATACTTAAAATGTTTTGAGATTATAATTTAAATCAAAATGTAGTTAAAAATTAAGGGACCCATAATGTATCCACGGCCCACAAATGGGTCACGGCCCACTGTTTGGGAAACAGCAGTGTAGAGGGTACAATATTCGAAAACTGTTAAGAGTCAATCCAGTTGTACTTTAATAATTTGACAAACTCATTTCCCACTAAAGAATAATTATATTGTGCTAAAAAACATACTAGGTGATTTACAAGCTGAAAAAGCTGCCCTAGAAGATCAAAGCTTGAAAATCTACACTTTTCCCTATTCAAATTCTACAAGTTGTGGCCATTTGTACCAAAAGAAGGGGGGGAAAAGGAAACAGCAACATCTTAGATGTTGGATTAAAACAATATGAGGGAAAACTGCATTGCAACTTCCTAAAATATCAGTGTATTAACCAAACAATAACAATGCATACTGATACTAGCTGGACTACAATAGTACTTATCTAGTCTCTGTAAACACGTCCAAACTTCACCATCATACTTCAGAATAGAAAGCCAAGAGAGACCATTATTTCCGTATCCTTAATAATTACACTTTTCTGACTTTAGCGGATCAAACAATGTGAAATTACCCCATTCATCCGTGTTTTTCACGCTGTCACCAAGACAGGCTTCATGCTTTGGTAGGCGTCACCAAAGACATCAATATGATCGCATTTGATTGGCTGACTTGGAGACGCCACTCAGTTACAATGAACACGATTGGTCTGTTCGAGCTCCTTTCTTGGCGCGAGGTCGGCGCCGGTTAGGAAGACTCCAAACACATCGAAATATGAAATAATGTGTTTTTATAGGTCTGAGAACAGACCCAGAACAGTTACGATTCCGCGTGTACAGTACACTGACAAAAGGACTGCAAGGTCTGTCGCATCTACACGTATATTTAGCGTAATGAGTTGCCGTTCATATTACAATAAACGTATACCAACATTGTACATCAAGCATAAGGACAAAACACAGCTTCATTGAAAACAGTTAAGATACAAGTAATATGCCAAACTTACTGTGCAAAAACAATCCGGTCGGAGGAATGGAGACAGCAGCTTGAGTTGTTGTTGTTGTGTGAAGCAGTGCGCCCAGAGTCAGTGGCAATAGAGTCAGAGGAGGAGGGGAAGCTGTTTGGGACATACCACTCTGACTCAGTTTTAATAGGGAATGGGGCATTTTGGACTGTTCCACTCCTTATAATCTCCTCTGTCGGTAACTTATATATTTGTGATTACAAATTATGCATAAACCGTCAGAAGAAGAATTAAAGCAAAATCACAACCCATTGTCCTTAAGGTATGGTGATTTAAAATGCAACACCCCCGTCTATAAAATGGTCTCACCCAGTCTTCCAACTCCAAGAGAGTGAAGGGGGAGGGAGTACTCTAACTCTATGGGAGGACTTCATTACACTTTGAGATGTTTCAAATGTGAATTGCAATATAATAAATTAAATGTAAAGTGTAATAATAATAATAATAATAATTTTGTTATTAAGTATAACTACCGGTAAATGATTTGAAATTAAATAAAAATTAAAACATAGCAAAACATTCAGGGCAGCAAAAGTAGCAGTGTCTATTTTTGCTAGGTTTGTGTGACAGAACGTGGCATTTGGAGTAAGTGGAAATATACTGGCCCTCGCCATCATCGAATTGGCCCACCCCTGCTCTATGTAGAAAAAGACAGACTCAGATAGGGGGGGGATCACTAAAGTACAATTACTCCCAAATTCTCATTTAAAGGGATAGT